>NC_137830.1:6298225-6325725 GCF_963921795.1 Nannobrachium achirus
GACTTTCTTCCTGAGCGCGTGTGAGAACCACACTTGCAATTTCCCAGAATTGCACCTTCCTAGTTTGAGTTACTGGTGTTAGTCGTGGCTGCCAGTTCCCACCGGATGTCGTGTGGGAGTTGTGACTGCTCCAGTCTGTACTGAATAACAGATAGCTTGCATAACGTCTTCAGACTAGGACTTAAGTCTAAGATGTACAGGTGAGCATTGGGTGTGCGAAGACCACTGTGTCCTCCAAATAGGATGACACAATCTCCCACCATGCAACAGCACATCCTATACATCCCAGCGGGGCCATTTCCTTTGGGCTCAGCCTTCTTCCAGGAGAGGGTCTCTGGGTTGAATTTCCACAAATCATTTAAGGCATACTTATTGTAGCCACCAAATACGTAGAGCTCTCCATTGTTGACAAAGGCTGCATGACTGTGACGTTGTTCTGGAAGAAGCTGTGCAGAAGGTGTTCTCTGCCAGCAGTTGGTCTCAGTGTCAAACACTCTCATGATGTTGTTGTTGGAAGGAGCTGCGCCCCCAAACACAAACATCTTTGTCCCCATCATGGTGGCAGAGTGACATGATGTAGCAGGAGGTGGAGAACCTCTGGTGATAATTAAAGACCAGAGCATTGTGCTGGTGTCCAACTTGTACACGTATCCAGTCACATCGTGGTATCCTCCATGAACATACATGACCTTCTCCAAGACAGAAGATGAGTGGCCAGCCCTCGCCTCTGGAACCGTTCCAGAAACGTTGGGCTTGAGCCATCTGTGGGCGTCGATATCAAACGCATAAAGCTCATTGCAATACTCATAGTTGTCATAATTATTACCTCCCCAGATGTAGATGATATATTCTATCAACACAGCTGTGTGGCCGATGAGTTCGGGTGGAACTTCAAGGTGACATTCTGCTCTTCCAGTTGTCAACTTCCTCCAGCGTAAAGACACTGTGTTTAAGACATGAACATCAATCTGTTTCTTGTTGTTTCTTGCGATCCCTCCAAATAAGTAGACTTTGTCTCTCACGGCAAAAGCGGCTTGACCACGTCCACAAGGTCCTCCGTTCAGATGCGGCATCCATAAGATCATTTCTCAACGCAAGATCTCCTACGAGGTTCAAATCTGATGATTTACGTGTTGTTATACAAGAGAATGGAGTCCAATTGTGTGCCCTACCACTTATATTGGTTCAGTGGCACACACGTCACAGGAAGTTGGACCAATCCACAAAAGCTGATGGGTTGGGCTGGCCAATCAATGGATGCCATGCATGTTGATGTCCCTAATATGGTAATTACAATATCAAGTACAGCCAGACAAGCTCTACGCGTACAGTCAGGCCGCAGTCGGAAGGTCGTTTGCAACACGTGTTGAACTGTAGGTTTAGTCTTGAATCAAAACCTCTTCATACAGATATCCTAAAGGGGAACAGCTCGCTGCAACGCTTTGTTCTAAATATACTTCTAAATCAGCTAACATACACCAAAGAACACACATATGCACATGCTCACACACACACACACACACACACACACACACACACACACACACACACACACACACACACACACACACACACACACACACACTCTCTACTGCAATCCCTCTGGGGATTTTTGTATTTTGTTTACACATAAAGTCAAGTAGTTGAATTCAGGTGTTTTAAATGAGTATTTCATTGCCTTGGCTGAGAGAGAGAGAGAGAGAGAGAGAGAGAGAGAGAGAGAGAGAGAGAGAGAGAGAGAGAGAGAGAAAGCAGTGCACGCTACATATTGCTGGATCGAGCTTCAACGCTATGCATCTGGAGGGCATTACAACGAGAGAGAGAAAGAGCAGACAGGTGCACGCATAGACATCAAAGGGGGCTTGAGCCCCCGCAGAATGCAGTTTTCACTATGATGAAAGAAATGCAAATGTCCTCTTTCCATTTCATACCTGAAGGCAGCGTTCAAGAGAATTGCCTTGTCCAAACTCTCCTGAACTTGAATGCAGCACTATTCACTTGATTACGCTTAGTTCAGTGTGGTATCAAGCACCGAAAATAGCCGACATCCAAGCTCACTACATGTCGTGCTGCGACACGTCGTGATGTGAGAGGTCTGCTCGAGGTCTGCTATTTTTTATATTTTCACCAAAAGGCCCTTTTAGAAATTTCCGCCCCTGCCTCTCTAACATTCTCTGCACATCCCTGAGAGAGAGAGAGAGAGGGAGAGAGAGAGAGAGAGAGAGAGAGAGAGAGAGAGAGCTTCTCTGATTGAATAATAGTGCTCCAAACCCATGCGGGAGAAAGAGTGTGCTATAGAGAGAGCTGTCACCGCTCCCCAGATTTAAGTCCCTCTGTATGGAGGGCCCTGGGGACTCTTTCCAAAAAACTGTCACAAAGATTACAGCGTTGAAGAAGTACAGTACACAGGGAGCGCACGTACGCGTGTGTGTGTGTGTGTGTGTGTGTGTGTGTGTGTGTGTGAGTGCGCGCGCCAAGCGAAGTCGCAGCATGATCGTCAATCCCGGCGGATCGATGTCGTTGATAGGAGGAGGCGGAACGGAGGACATCATACAGCATGTTGTCACAGCGTTCCTTCGTTCGAATATCGTCTGTCTCCGTCGCGACAGAAACCTCTTATCTCCATAGTTTAACTTTTTGTGTTTATGGAAGAAAAAATCAAACCTCGGTTCGAAGTGGAGCGGTGAATTTGAGCAGCTGTACCCGAGTGAGTGAGTGAGTGTAAACTGTGCCTGTGAGTGAGTGGTGAGTGTGCCTGGCCTGCACAAAACAGCGCCCCTCCTTTAACTAGTGTGTTGTGTGTGGCCACTCAAGGTATTGCCCAGGCTACGGACAGGGCCAGCCAGCCAGCCAGCCAGCCAGCCACATACCCACGGATATACCTGTTCATTGGGAGCGCTTTCACCGCTCCAAAAAAGACTTGAGCCGGAAGGCAAAGCTCTCTGTCTACCGAGCAATCTTCGTTCCTACTCTCACCTATGGTCATGAAGTGTGGGTCATGACCGAAAGTATAAGGTCGCGGGTGCAAGCGGCTGAAATGGGTTTCCTCAGACGGGTGGCTGGTATCTCCCTTAGAGATAGGGTGAGAAGTTCTGTCACCCGAGAGAGACTTGGAGTAGAACTGCTGCTCCTACACTTGGAAAGGAGTCAGCTTAGGTGGTTGGGGCATCTAGTATGGATGCCCCACGAGCGCCTTCCTAGGAAAGTCCTCGATGCATGTCCCACTGGGAGGAGACCCCGTGGCAGACCAAAGACCAGATGGAAGGATTATATCTCCACACGGGCCTGGGAACGCCTCGGTATACTCCCTGAGGGAGTGGAGGAAGTTGCTCAGGCATAGGGAACTCTGACAAAATAGCTGATCTACAAGCTCAACGTTCTGCAAATCCCCTGAGAATCTACTGCCTTGCCAGGCAGGAGGTGTGAAGTTTTGAAATGGCCTGTATGGTCATGAAGTGTGGGTGTCATGACCAAAGAATAAGGTTGTGGGTGTAAGTGACCGAAATGAGTTTTCTCAGATGAGTGTCTGAGAGAGAGAGAGAGAGAGAGAGAGAGAGAGAGAGAGAGAGAGAGAGAGAGAGAGAGAGAAAGAGAGAGAGAGAGATACATATATAAATACACTGGGGGTTTTCAGGTATGCTAACACGATCACAACGGTGTCTCTAAAGAAGCAGGGAGCTTTTAAAGGTGATTAATTAAGGAGGCGCTAAAAGAGTTGATCATTATGACATTAAAGTAATGGCATGCCGTTGGAAAAACGGTGCTTTGGCGGTTTTATGTAAATAATTCATTATAAAACGGTAATTTCCAAGCAGTTAATAGCCATTTACAAGATTGATAACGTCTTGGCTGTATTATTAAAATCATTGCAACGCCTCCTCGGTGGATGAAAGTGTTACTTTCTATGAATAACGTTTAGGTTGATTTCAAACTGGTATTCATACAATTTAACATTGTTTTAAAGTTTATGACCATAGGTTCCTAAACTGGGGGTCTGGACCCCTGGGGGGGGGGGGGGGGGGGGGGACCCCCAATGACTTAGGGGGTCCCTAGACAATGAGCTTAATGTGCAACATTGTTTTCTCACTCAGCAGTAAACAAACTGTATAAGTGTATACAGGTTATCTGCACATTTCTAAAGTGACAATTTAAGGACTTTTAAGACCTTTTTAATACCAGATTGGCCAAATCGTTTAATATTACATAAGACACACGCAAACATTGCGAGGCGTTGTCAGCTTGTATAGCTTTTTCAAAATATGTATCTGTGAGTCAAACTAATGCCTTAACTCCTACAATTCCAAGTGCATGTCAGTTCAAATATGATTATTTTGAGGGGTCCCCAGGTAGAATGATTATTTTGGTGGGTCCCCAGTTCAAAGGGGGTCCCCAGTTCAAATGAATTCTTTTGGGGGGGTCGTGGGCTGAAAAGTTTGGGAATCCCTTACCTGCCATATACGAGATGTGAGAGTGAAGTTGGAAAATGAATAAATAGTAAATAAAGTGGAGACATAAATAAACGACCAGAACCCTGCAGTCAGTAAAAATCAATAAAGACCGCAATGTTTCTACTGGAGGGAGAGAGGAGTTTCACAGCCGTCCTGAAACAATCTGTCATCATCATGTTCCAGATGATTAACGCCCCAAAAAGCTGCATCTCACTCTTTTCTCATCCCCTCAACATTGTGTTGTTATTGGAGTTGGAGAAAGAAGAATTATGGCAGAAAAGAAAGAAAGAGATCACGACTCATATCGTCACCGTCTTCTCCACTAGTCGCTCCCTGACATTTTAGTCTATTTTTTCTGGTTTTAGAGACCAGGGTTAATGCGTGTTTTTTGTGAGGGTACCTACCGTAGGGGACACGGCGAGAACATGCAAACTCCTCACAGAAAGGCCGTTTCGCCAACACCACCTTGGGTATGGGAGAACACAGCCCCAGCGCCCACAGCGTCCCTGGCGGGAATCGAACCCAGGACCTTCTAGCTGTGAGCCGACACGCTACCGACTGCGCTGCTGTGCCCCCAGTATTTTCCGGATTTCTTGCTCGGATATGTTGTCCTGTTATTACCACATGCCCAGAATAGGGAGCGCTACAGGGGTTCATGCGTCTGAATTATGTATGACCGTCATCTGCCGGTAAATATTTATTATTTTATAGTGTGACCGCAGGGCAGAGCCGTCTAGAGCACAGCTCGTATGTCTGCGCGCGCGCGTGTGTGTGTATGTGTGTCTATGCGTGCGTGCGTGTGCGTGCGTATGTGTACTATCCTCTCAGAAGTGGACCAATCACAGCGCACGCTGCTAAGTGCATGATGTCACTAAAACGAAGCGTAAATCCTCGCCGCCATAAAAGTCAAACGTGTGAGGAAGAGCGTGTTGTTGAGTATAGGACCTCCTCCATCCTACTGGGTTCACTGTTACTAGTGCAGTGGTTCTCAACCTTTTCAGGCCGTGTCCCCAAAAAATAATCATATTTGAACTGGGGACCCCCCACCCTGGCGAGCACTTGGAATTGGACTTGGAGTTGGCATTACATTTAGTTTGACTCGATCTATGCCAGGGGTTCCCAAACTTTTTTGTCTCACGGCACCCCATAGATATATCTTTTAATCCGAGGCACCCCTACATTATAATTTTCACTCCCAGCACCTTATATTTATAGCATATCGCCATTGTCGGGTGGAAACGTTCGTTTTGTATTTATCATCTATAAAATGTACTAAACTAGTGAAAACAGCCGATCTACAAGCACACAACGCCTCGCATTGCGAGGCGTTGTATTGTTACGCAAACAAAGTATCTATTGTTACGCAAACAAAGTATCGTCTGACTTTGTATCGTATTGAATCCTTTTGCAATGCAAATAATTGTATTGCATTGTCTGGCAATGCAAATAATTGTATTGAATCGCCTTGCAATGCAAATAATCATTTGTATCAATACTAAGTATTAATGCACTATCTTCATTGTCTGCCATATATATCTCCTCAAGGTTGAAAAGGCTCTAATTCGTTCTCCTGCTATACCATCAACAAGTGGAACGCCCTCCGCAAGCCTTAAAGGAGAGCAAATCCCTAACCTCTTTCAAAATTGGTCTGAAAAGTCACCTTCAGGCGGCTGCTACTCGTGACTTGTAAATAGACTAACCCCCCATGCTCCCCACCCCCCTCTTTTCTGATTTTGTAAAATATGTTACGCTCTTTCAGCTTTTGAAATTGATGTTATCCTAGATAAAGTACTATGGTCTGTATTTCAATGTTATATGAGATACATAAAGTGGTTCCTGTGTAAATAAGCCGTACGGATTTCTAGGATATCCTTTTAGTTGACCTTGTACCAGTGATTTGTGCTGTCATGAAACTGTACTTTTTTTCCTATTGCAAACTGCTAATACATTCTTCAATCAATCAATCAATCAATCAATCAATCAATCAATCAATCAATCAAAAAAACTGTTCTCTGATGATTCAATTATTGTCAATGGGCGCTGTTGATAAGATCGGCTATTTTCTAATGACCGAAATGCATAGTTAATGTATGTTTTGTAATAATAACTGCAGAAGGGCTAAATGGCAGAATTGTAATTTGTGCAGCTGAAAAACAGAAATAAAAGCGAATAAAAGCATTTAAAAAAAACGACCACATTCTCAGTCCAGTGCGGTGGAAGGGGAGCGGACACGTGTTTAATCACAGAATAATGGTATTGTGACGCATCCGATCTGACCTTTAGCAAGTGGCATCGCGGATGGAGATTTAACCCATTCAGAACGGGTACACATTGTGTGTGTCATTATTTTATGCTTTAACGATTGAAAAACAGCAGATATACAAGCTCACAGCGCGGCACCGAGTGCCGCGCTGCGAGCTTGTAGATCTGCTATTTTTGAAAAATCGTGAAAATTAGAATTTTCACCCGATTCTATAAGTGTCTTTTGAATCCTTCTAAGATTTTTGGAAAAACCCTATGTTTCTATGTCAGCAATCTGGCCAGCCATCGACAAAGAAAAGGTCCTTTTCACTTCAACTGAAGCTCAGTCTGTTCTTGAGAGACTACTATGTCAGTAGTTCTCAAACGTTTTCATGTGAAGGAAAAATGATATGTATTTGGCCACGGACCCCCATTTCAAAATATCTAGTTCCAGGGACCCCCCAGAAGCAAAATTTAGTTACAAACGTTCGCTTTAAAAATACATATATTCAAAAGATTTGCACACATTTTCACAACTTTTTCAAAAATAGCAGATCTACAAGTTCGCAGCGCGGCACTCGGTGCCGCGCTGTGGGCTTGTATATCTGCTATTTTTCACTGGTTAAAGCAGTCAATAATTCTAGGCCTGAATGGCTTAATTAGCGAGCCAGCTATAGCGGGGTTAGCGGATGTCTGGGAGTGTGTGTGTGTGTGTGTGTGTGTGTGTGTGTGTGTGTGTGTGTGTGTGTGTGTGTGTGTGCGTGTGTGTGTGTGTGGTCTGCAGATTGCTAATGAGCCCACTAGCCTTTCTCCCTTCCCCAGGATGTGACCGAGACAGAATCACAGTCATCATCCCACCGTCGGGAGCATCGCCATCGGGGAGATAAAGGATCAAGATGGACATCAAGACACCTGAGATGAACTCAACGGCTTTTGTGGCAGCGTCGATTTTGTCGTCTAAAACAGGGGTCTTCAACGTTTTCAGGCCAAGGGCCCCTTAGCTGTGAGAGACATGAAGCAGGGACCCCCTCTACAATACATATCGTCTAAATGTGTGATACAGATTTTCATTGATTTCATAGATAGATTCAGTCGGTTAGATTTGTGTTAATGTGTTTTTTTTTTTCAGACTTTTGACCACTTAAATCATTGTTACTTACTAAACATGACCTTTCACTTTGTACTTTTTTACCTCTAAACTGAATCTATTTGCCGAAAATAGACGATCTACAAGCTCTCAACGCCTCGCAACGCAAGGCGTTGAGAGCTTGTAGATCTGCTATTTTTGGCTAAAGTTCTCCTCAGAATTGGGACGAGAGGGTTCAAGTTGTTAATTTTATAAGAACGATCCTATCACACAATGATTTGGCGGACCCCCTGTAGTAACTCTGAGGACCCCCTAGGGGTCCCGGACCCCCTGTTGAAGACCCTTGGTCTTGGAAGACCCACAGTCTTTGTGTGAACCTGCTAATCTGTAAATTGTGAAACCAATTACATCAATAACTTGACTAGTACAACTGTTATTGCCTGGAAAGCAATGTTTATTTGCCATTATGCTGTTTTATTTTTGACATATTGTCATTGGATCTGGACTTTTGAGGAGCTTTTGATTAGAAAAATGCTGTAGTCAGGGGAAGGTACTTGGCTTCAGAAATCAGTATACGGGAGTACTGCTGCCAAAAAGGTTTGAGAACCACTGGTCTAAAACTATGACGAAAAATGTTGGTCGACTACCTTTTTTCTGATGACGAAAACTAAATAGAAACAAAATAAAAACTAAGCTATGATGTCCTAAAACGATGACTAAACATATTGACAATTTCATCAACAAATAAAAATCACACCCGTGTGAACTGAGCGGTGGTCGTGGAGGCTGCGCAACAGCAAAACAAATATATATATATTGTGTGTGTGTGCGTGTGTGTGTGTGTGTGTGTGTGTGTGTGTGTGTGGGTGGGTGGGTGTCTGGCCTGGCCTGAACAACAGCGCCCCTCCCTTAACATGTGTGGTCACAAAAGGTACTACATACAGGCTACATACAGCATACAGACAGACACGCATACAGACAGACAGACAGACAGACAGACAGACAGACAGACCCACACACACGGCCACGTATAGGAGCGTTGTGACCACCGCTCAAAAACTATAGACTATGAATGTAATGGTGAGGGACTAGTGGAGAAGAGATCCAGTAGAACTAAAAGACATTTTAGTTCATGTTTGGTTGCGCTCTGAAAGTAGCCGATCTACGAGCACACAACGCTTCGCAGCATGGCGCGTTGTGAGCTTGTAGATCGGCTATTTCTATAAAAAAAATTGTACTTCAGTAGGATACAACGGCAGTGACAACACACAGAAATGTGTGTGGGGGGGAATTAATCAGCATAATGAGTAAATAGGGGAGAATGAAAAAAAAAAACATGTAAAAAGCAAAACAAAAACGAAGCAGAAGATGTCCGACAACTGAGAAGAACTCAAAAGCTGGGGATGGCCTTTCTGTGTGGAGTTTGCATATTCTCCCCATGTCTGCTACGGTAGATACCCTCACAAAAACATGCAGTGATCCTGGTCTCTATACTGCCTCCCCCTGGCCAGCCGGGGCGCCTGATGGAGGGGAAAGGAACTGGCTGGAATAACGTGTTCCTTCCACGCGCTACGTCCATCCCGGGGAAATCCCCACTGTCAGGTGAAAAGAAGCAACTTGTACTAATCATGCACAGAAGGAAGCATGAGGTCAGTCCGTTGTCACCCCAGGCGCGGCAGAGGGAGAGCAGAGCCCAGGATTACATAGGCAATTGGCACTGGGTGAAAATGGGTTACAAAATCGTGGGATAAAAATTATTAAAAAAAATTGAAAAATAAAAAGTGGGGATGGCGACTTTTTTTTCAAGATTGGAGGAGAGGTGGAGAGAGAGAGTGAGAGAGAGAGAGAGAGAGAGAGAGAGGGAGAGAAGAGAGGGCACTCTTGAGAAACAGCAGAAGAGTAATCTAATTAAATGGAATTAATTCCGAACGGGGGGAAAGTCGGCTGCGGATGACAAATGTGGAAGAATAGCCCGTAGCATGTTAGCTAATGACATGTAATTAATGATCATTAGAGAGGAGAGGACAGCGTGGATGTGCGAGTGCCACGCCACCTCGTAATTCCTCTCCCGCCACGCTCTCTCTGCGCCGCACGATGAAAGACACGACGAAAATATACCACGCTCTGTGTGTGTGTGCGCGTGTGTGCGTGTGTGCGTGTGTGTGTGTGTGTGTGTGTGTGTGTGTGTGTGTGTGTGTGTGTGCGCGTGGCGAAAGCTTTGTTGTAAGAAGAACAAGAACAATTATGACAGAACAGGGATGTGCAGAGAATGTTAGAGAGGCAGGGGCTGACATTTCTAAAAAGGGCCTTTTGGTGGAAATATCGAAAACAGCAGACCGAAAATAGCTAACCTCCAAGCTCACAACGCGTCGCAGCGCAGCTATTTTCGGTGCTAGATACCACACTGAACTAAGCATGATCAAGTCAATACTGGAGATGTGGCGTAACGGCATGGATTTCTACACAGAGAGGGCAATTCTTTCAACATAAGATGCTGCATTCAAGTTCAGGAGAGTTTGGAAAGGCAGTTGAACGCTGCCTTCAGGTATGGCATGGAAAGAGGGCATTGTCTGTCTGTCTGTCTGTCTGTCTGTCTGTCTGTCTGTCTGTCTGTCTGTCTGTCTGTCTGTAGGTCTGTCTGTCTCTCTCGCTCTCTCAATCTCTGTCTGTCAATCTGACTTTTTCTCTCTCTCTAAAAATAAAACCCATTCTTTCTTTCTTCTCTCTCTCTCTCTCTCTCTCTCTCTCTCTCTCTCTGTGAAGGAAAACTAAAGGCTAAACAAAGCAAGGTCAGCTGACCTGATTTCAGTGTTCATTCAAGTGTCCATTCAGTGACTTACTGATTGAATTGACTTGGTAAATATTTGCACAATCATAACAAAATGTGTGAGGAAATCCTTCTTCACAATGTGGTGATGCAACCGTTACAGCTGCACTGTGTAACATTCCTCTTCTATCCTGGATTTGAAACCGGTTTCCTACTCAAGAGCTTATTTTGATTTATGTTTTTTTTTTTACCATTGAGCTAATAGAGCCAGCTTGCTTGCTTAGGGGATACATTGGACCTTGACCATCGGGTCAGAATTCGTGTCAGATGGGTGTCTATGGGTGACACCATCTAAATGTCTCAATATATAGGTTTAAATGTCTCAATATATAGGTTTGTTTACTGTTGAGTCAGTGAGAAAACAATGTTGCACATTAAGCTAATCATCTGGGGACCCCCTACAATAATTGCGACAGAAGGTCGCAGTTAAGGTCGCAGTTACCATGAGAAATGTCACAGATTGTCCGTGTGTGAAAGTGAAGCTGTGTGTGTAGTGTACACATTTTTACAGTCTATGGGTTGGTTCCCTTGACACATCACTGTGACATCAAGTCCAATATGGGTATTGTATTCCCCAGAATCCCTTTATGCCCATATATGAAGATCCCTGATGTCATCGATATATATCACTGGCCAGATGGCCAAGACATGGCCCTTATCTGTGTGGCTGGTTCAGATAGGGATCTCCCTGTATGGGCATAACATATAGTGTATGTTGTGATGTCATTGGAACCACTCTAACAGAATCCCTTTTATGCCCATATAGGAGATCCCTGACGTCATCAATATTAATATTAAGCCCATATCTAACAGGACTTCATATGGGAATGCCCATATTTGGAGGAAGACGGCCCATATCTGTGTGGCTGGTTCAGACAGGGATCTCCATGTGTGTGCATAAGAGGGATGTACAGTACATGGATCTCCATATAAGGGTAAGTGGTCCGATATACATCCCTGGCCAAGATGGCCCATATGACGCCCTGAGGCGTCTTACTAGTAATAATAAGAACCAGTGAGTTACGAAAAAAACATTTCATTCATAGATGGTTTCTTTGCCAGTTTCCCTGTCAAAGAACAGCTTTACTCCCAGAACCAATTACATGGGAGAGAAGTAGGGATCATCCAATAGTTTCTCACCTCTCACCAGGGGTCTCAGCAGGGGTCTTTGAATGATTCCACATCTCCAGCGGTTCTAAAATAAGCGCTGTGGGCTGTGTGGCTGCCAACGCAGCCCAACCCCTGCGGGAGTAATTTATACCTCCACTCAGGGGCGTCACAAGGGGGGGGAGTTAGCCTCGCAAGCCATTCCGAGTTACGTCATCACCAATGTGCTTCCTTTCTCGGTCTGGTACTCCTCCCATCGAGTCTCTTTATGAGAAATAGGTTCTCAATTTCCAATCAAAAGGCTGCATTTCGAGCAAACCCGCCTCACACCGCTCCTGATTGGTCGAGCGGCTGCTACAGCTCTCGCATTTTGACAACAAACATGGCGGACCCCATGTCCGATGCGAGTTCACAAATTGCAAATAAAAGCTGCATTAAGCGAAGTTTTATCTGAAATCTACGGCATCTCATAACTTAAAAACGAACAACAGTTTGCACCTTTGGAATTTCTGTCTGGAAAAGACGTATTTGATGTTCTCCTGATGACTCCTGACTAGACCTGTCAGTCAAAGTATAGTAACTACGTCATTGCGTAATGCATTGTCTACGGAGGACTCCCAGACTCTCCCCTGGGAGAGTCTGGCTGTTGCGAGGCTAGGGGGAAGTGGGACTGAGTTACTAGGGGGGGGGGGGGTCCCTGGAACTAAATATTTTGAGATGGGGGTCCTAGCCAAATACATATTCACGTGAAAAGGTTTGAGCACCACTGTCATGGAAACAGAGGTTTCTTGCGCACATTTTCACAATTTTTCAATAGCTAACATTCTTCATGGGGGGCCCGCAGTGAATCCTCGTACCCAGGGCACGGAATTTGGTGTGACGCGCCTGCCTCCACTCCTTCGACTCCCAGTTCAGCGTTAGAGCAGGGGAACTGGGCGGGAGCCAGACAGAGAGTGTCTTACATTCCAGGAGCATCTGAAGTGAATGTGGATCTTTTACTGCAAGAGGCTGCTGAACGTGAGTTCTTGCGAAAGAGTTTGGAACATGAAACATCTTGTGAAATTGACTTGTCAATTGCCCGGGCGCCGCAGCCCAGTCTGCTAAAAATGTTTGGTGAAAAGCTAGAGGCTAGGCTGATGTGAGAGAGATGATAAAGACGAGAGCATTCTCATAGACATTGGTTTGACTCTGGAAATAAGAAGACTCTTTTAACACATGGGAAGCCAAGGTTTCTAACATTTCTAGCTGTTGCTGGTGCCGCCGCTCACTTACGCTTTATTTAGAAGAGCCTCGGAAGCTTTGTGCGTGTGCACGTGAGTGTCCGCTGACGATTGAGGAAGAAGATCCATTTGTTTACAAACGCTCGCGAAACTAAAATCCAAACCGGGGCCGACCATCGCGGTAAAGTGTCGCCGTGAAAACAATCAGATCTCTGCTTCCCTGGCGTTCTTTGCACCTTATTCATAGATAAAGCTGTTTTTATGTTTCAGCCTAGAATGGAAGTGTATGCAGCCTAGATCCTCCATTTTGTTTCTCTGCGAGCCACGGTATGACGTATGGACCAGGGTCTTTCACAGGGTACACAGGACGGATGCAGCTGCACGTAACCAAGTTAACCCTTTGTCTCGTTGAGGGACGAGACAACTTTGTTTTGGCACAGCGACCTCCAGTGGCCGTATCTCGTTACTGAACGAGTTTGGCCCCCAAGTTGTTAAGAAATCAGTAAGATTCCCTAAATCGGGAGATAAGCGACCGCCAGGTCGCATACACAGACTTTGGAAGGCAATGGTAGCCAATCAGGAGGGAATGTGGGAAATGGGACAGATCCATGTCGATGACATGACTGTAGAGATACTGTGTACCGCTTTGCGTGATTTTAAGGCACATTCTGTAGGAGCAGTGTCCAAAAATGTGTCAAGAATCGGCCTTATGGTGGCACTAGAAGAGGGTCATGTGAGAAATGAGGACAGAGTATGAGACAGACAGACAGACAGACAGACAGACAGACAGACAGCCGGTGGAGTTTTTGATAGTAACTGCGGACCTGACGGTCGCAATAAGGCTAGAAAGTAGCAGAATCTACACTGACGTAAACACTATAAAGAGTGCGGTGTTGGAATATGTACAGGTGATGATACGAGAGTACAGCAGCATATAATAATATATGATATTATATTACTGCTGTTGGCTGTGAAGTCATGCCAGGGTGTACAATATGCTTAATGAGCAACATGTGGTCACAGGACCATCAAAGCTCACATGTGGAAGATTCTGCACGCTCGTGTGTGTGTGCGTGCGTGCGTGCGTGCGTGCGTGCGTGCGTGCGTGTGTGTGTGTGTGTGTGTGCGTGCACATGCAGATGAGTGTGAGCTCTGCACAGCCTGGCCCTAATGAGGCTGGGGTGGGGGGGGGGGGGGGAGTGGGGGGGCTGTTCATCCTCCACTCTAATTGGACGAGGGAAAAAAAGAAATCACGTTTAAAATACGACAGAAGAACTTGAAGGGCGAACTGAGTTGGGGAGAGAGAGAGAGAGAGAGAGAGAGCCATACTGTAGATAGTCTCTCTATCATGTTAGCAGCAGCTCCAGTATAAGGCAGATGGTCAGTGATAAAAACACAACTAATGGATCATTATTCTGTCTATACAGCTTTGCTTCAGTGATATAAAAAAGGCCAGAGTCAGTTTTCACCCAATTGCCTGGTCGTTTTGGTCTGGTCTCCCTTGGCAAACAATAAACCAAACAAACAACCAACCAACAATCAACCAACAAATCTTGCAATAGACCTTATTCACACCACGGCCATCTTGGATCACATGAATTCCTGGGATAGCAGCCTGCATTACAAACCATTGTGAACAATTCTCCTTTTGCACAAAGTAGTGCAATGCAATATAGAGGGCGCCAGATCCCTTTGAGTCACACCCTACCACTACTTCCTGTTCATCCACAGAGCATTGATTCTAGTTGTTTTCTCCATTAGAATTCTTTTCACTTCTTACAACTTTTATTACTTGGGATGGTAAAAAGATGAGGCAGACAAATAAAATGTATTTTGACAAGTAATAAAAGTTGAAAAAGGTGAAAAGAAAACACTTTAATCTAATGGAGAAAACAACTAGAATCAATGGGATCTGGCGCACTCTATCTTGCATTGTACCACTTTGTACAAAAGGAGAATGGAGCGATGGTCCCAAAATATGAGTTCTATTCAACCAATTTCTGTTGACCAAATTGACAAATGGGCAGATGACAACATCAACATCCCAAAAGGATTAAATAGAAGGGCTACAGTAGATTGATTACATCCATGGTAACGATATTCAAGGTAAGTTGGGTTGCACCCATGCTGTGTACAAACACTTGCTATCTGTGCAGTGCTTTCTCCACCATCATATTAACTATTTGTTGTTAGATTGTTCCTGATTAATATGCAAAAATCACGATACAGTAATATTAACTATATGATGGCAGAGCAAGCACTAGTCTGCACAGATACTGTAGCAAGTCTTTGTACAGAGTAACACTGCGACCTAACTACCATGAATATTGTGGATGGATGTACCCTTCTATTTATAGGCCAAGGACCCCTTAGTTGAGATAGAGATGAAGCAGGGACCACCACAACCTGTTCATAGATTCCATATAGTTTCATTGTTTGACAGCACAATCATCAGTGTATTTTGGAATCATGTCAATTTGTGTTTTCAGATATTTAACCACTTGTCACTACATAATAAACCTGACCTTTCACTCTGTACTTAGTCTGCTCTTTTCCCCCTCTACACCAAACCTCTTTGCCAAAAATCAGATCTACAAGCTCACGCTGCGAGGCGTTGTGAGCTTGTAGATCGGCTATTTTTGGGCTTTACATGGGCTTTAATATTGGCAGTTAATCGCCATTATTTATGGAAAGCTCTGACATCCATCGTGTTATAATGCGTAATCAATCCGCCTGCGGTAACTATGGTTACAGCTTTCTTTTGCAGGTGTCTGTGCATGCATGCGTGCGTGTGTGCATGCACGCACATCCGTGCATGCGTGTGTGTGTGTAGCCATCCATCTCATTGGTATAGAGTTCCGAGGGATGTAATTTATGCGGTGAGAGTGCGCCAATGTTTTGAAATGGCATCATCCCTTATAGCGTTACTACCCTCTCCCCCCTCCTCCCCCCTCCTCCCCCCACCCCCTCGTCTGACACCCCCGCAGTCCCCCGACATGATTTATCAGACCCTCAACCCGCGGGCTGCGGAGAGGCGGGCGCGCACGTGGCCACGTGCACAGAGGCACAGAGAGATACGTAGATGAGACACCGTGATATCGTCCGCAGCACAACACAGAAGTGGGCTTTCTGGACCATCCATTCACTGAGATAACATTTAAGCCATCGAGAGCGGGAACGCATCGGTGTGTCCCGAAATCACTTTAGTTTAACCATCTTTTTTTTTTATACTTACTGGCTATTGAAAAATAGCAGATATACAAGCTCACACTCACAGCGCGTCACTGAGTGCAGCGCTGCGTGCTTGTAGATTTGGGCAAATATCGATGGCCAAAACGCAAAACCTCCTATCTGAAAAATTCACTTTGTTGGGAAAATGAAAAAGAAAATGTGTGTTCAACATTAAAAACTATCTACTATTTCTAGTCACATGACATTTTTTGGCAAAATGAGGGGCAGAAGGATCTTGCAGACAGACTGACCATGTGCAACATAGCCTGTTGTCCTCATTTCAAGTAAAATCCAAAAATCATGACATTTGCAGATAGGAGGTTTTGCGTTTTGGCCATTATGTTCTTTTAAAGCAAACATGTTTAACTCAAAACTCTGCTTCTGGTGGGGGTCCCTGGAACAACATATTTTGAGATGGAGTTCTGCGGCCAAATACATGTAATTTTGGGGGTCCTTGACATGAAATAGTTTGAGAGGCACTGATTTAGAAGAAGGATTTGGAAGACATTTTTAGAATCGCGTCGCTTAATAGAATCGGGTCAAAAATATTCAAATGTCGCGCTGCGAGCTTGTATATCTGTTATTTTTCAATAGCTAAAGCATGTTCAAGTCTAACGCGACACCAGGTCCTAATAGGTTAAAGTGAGCCTGGGACAGGGGGCTACAGAGGTTGCGTTTCTAAAACAGGACAAGGACAGAAGCCATCATATCATATCCACACTGCCAGGCACAAAACTCCTATCTATGTTATACAGTATATCTGTCCTATATCTGCTTCATAACTTAATGCCCTATATAGGCTACTTGGATGTATGACACTGTCAAGCTAAAGTAGCAAAAAATAGCGAAAGTTCAAAATGCATTGCACGGTGAACTCGCAGTCACTGGCTATATACACCACAGAAGAACAACGTTAGAATTCAAGCGGTTAAAAAAAGCATAGCATAGCAAAAATATAGGGAATGTGTGCTTTCGCCATCTTGTTTTTAAAGAAAAATCTGTAGTTATGTTTTAAGTTGGTTTAGGGTTTTTTGAGTTTAGTTCACATTGTCTCACAGAGGAACTTTGTGTCTTCCCTGTGGAAGCACTATACAAATAATCTTGTATTCGCCATCCTTTTTACCGGAAAGTCCTGGCTTGCTAAATAATTCTTACAGGTCATCTTGCAATTTGTGTCCTGCAATTAATCTGAGACTCTGAGAGTTTGAGAATTATTTTAGGGTTTCGGCATAGTGTTTGTGAGGGGCTAGGGTTAGGGTTAAGCATAGTAAGTGAAGTTACATTTTAAAGTTATTTTATTCATATTTTATAATTGCACTGAATGTAGTTCTTTACTATGTACATATAATGATATTTTATAATTGCATAAAATATTGGTCTTGTTACTATTTGCGATGAATCGAATGCCAAGGACTTCCAGCGTAAACAAAGCCGTAAAAGCCATTTAGGCCTGAACACATTATGACGCAATATTTTATGCTTTAAATATAAAAAAATAGCAGATATACAAGCTCACAGCGCGGCACCGAGTGCCGCGCTGCGAGCTTGTAGATCTGCTATTTTCGTAAAAATCGTGATATTAGAATTTTGACCCGATTCTATAAGTGTCTTTTGAATCCTTCTAAAATTTTTGGAAAAAAACTATGTTTCTATGTCAGCAATCTGGCCAGCCAACGTCAAAGAAAAGGTCCTTTTCACTTAACTGGAGCTCAGTTGGTCTGTTCTTGAGAGACTACTATGTCAGAGGTTCTCAAACCTTTTCGTGTGAAGGACCCCCAAAATGATATTTATTTGGCCACGGACCCGCATCTCAAAATATTTAGTTCCAGGGACCACCCAGAAGCAAAATTTGAGTTACAAACGTTCGCTTTGAAAATACATATATTCAAAGATTTTCACACATTTTCACGACTTAAAAAAAAAAAAATAGCAGATCTACAAGCTCGCAGCGCGGCACTCGGTGCCGCGCTGTGAGCTTGTATATCTGCTATTTTTCACTGGTTAAAGCAGTCAATAATTCTAGGCCTAAATGGGTTAATGAATCAATCAAAAAAATAAAAAATGTTAGCGTTTAGAGGGGAGGGGATCAAGGCGAAACACCTGGAATAGAGAGAGTACCGTGCGCATAAGGCCTGATAACCACCACTACTAACAACTACTACTACTGACAACTCATCATACTCGTCATTAGCATAACGGACAGACTTATATAACTCGTCATACGCAGTCAATGAGTTAAAATAGAGGGTATGCAGTGCACGTCCACTGGAACCCGCCCCCCTAATCTAGACTGAGTGGCAAAACATTGAGCAGCATGGAGCACTGGAGTTTGGAAGTGCTAGTTGCAAATCACTCAACGGCCCTGCATACCACCTGTTTCTAATTTACACATAATGCAGGAGGCAGCAGGATGTTGTGTTGTTGAAAACGAGTGCTTCCAAACTCTGACACTTGGAAAAATAAAAACCTGCACAGAATGTCTTGACAGAAAGTAGCTCATAACATGCCTTTGGTGGATTTTTATGAAACAAAAAACGTTGCTGCTAGAAAGAGGATAATTCAAGCTTTCAGTACAGCCGCAATGTTAGTGAGTTAACTTTGTTTAATACAATCAGATAGGACCTTTCTGTTTGGATGTATGGGCTGTCAATGGCAGAAATTTGTTTTTTGCCACTCAGTAGGCGTGTTCCCACATAACTTCCAGCATCAGTGATGTCACGCACATACCCTCTATATGCTGAGAGAGAGAGAGGGGGGAGAGAGGGAGAGAGAGAGAGAGAGAGAGAGAGAGAGAGAGAGAGAGAGAGAGAGAGAGACACACACACGCACATGGCGTGAGTCATTTTGTGCGGTGGCTGCCAGTTAGAGTAGGGTGAAATGATTACCCTAACAAATAGGCTCTTAGATCACCGGCAATTTTCTTGTTTTTCCTTCAGACCGCCGGCGTTTTTTCCTTCTTTTTCATCAAAAGGTCTAAATAGCAGGAGAAAAAAGAGAACCAAACAAGACCTTAAAAGCGTAATTGAGGCGATGGTCGCTCGCTCGTTCAACCAAGCGCACCTGACATGCCGTTTTAACCTCATTTGCTTTAACGCAGCGCTACGATGTGGGGGGAGAGAAAAAATTACTTAAATGAACGTTGGATCACTGAATGTCTAATGGATCCGTTAAGGACGAGAATAGAATTATGGTAATGTTGGTGGTTGGTGTGTCTCAACTGATCCAGAAGAGAAGAAAGGCATTGTGGGTGGCGTAGTCAAGTCGCCCGTTAAAGATCTCATGTTAATTTGAACGGAGGAGGTTTTTTTTTTTTTCGGGGTTGTTTTGTGAACACCTCCTGCTCAGTGCGAGCAGACTAATTACATCACTATTCAAATGTACTGACCTGCACTGTTCTCTGTCTTCAAATGTATTCCGTTCTTCGTTCCATGTCGCAGCTCGGTAATGAGTAATGTTCCTTGTTATTAAAGCTCAGTGGCTATTTAAAGACGTGGTGAAATGGAAAACATGTTTTTCACACTTTTAGAGTGTATTTTTTTAATATCAAAAGTCACTAAAAGGCCAATCTTAATCATTCCTGGCAAACACAAACGTACTTGCAGATGACGTAGATCGGTATCTTAACTTATTTCGTAAATTAATGCCCTGCTTCGTCACCCTATGTTGCACAAAAGTAGCAAAAATAGCCGATCTACAAGTTAAAAACACGTCGCACTGATACTCTGTTACAAGTAAAATTCCGGAATACAAAATGTACTTACATTTCTAAAAAAGGGAAGAACTTGTTATGCAGAATGTCCCATTTCAAGTTTTCAAATGTACGGTAGAAAAAATAGCAGATCTAAAAGCTCACAATGCGTCACATCACAATGCATTGTGAGCTTGTAGATCGTCTATTTTAAATGCCCGAAATGTATAGGGTTTTTGCAAGTCTTTGAATATGTTGACCCGATTCTATGAAGGTCTTCTAAATCCTTCTTCTAAATCAGTGGTTCTCAAACATTTTCATGTCAAGGACCCCCAAAATGACATGTATTTGGCCGCAGACCGCCATCTCAAAATATATTGTTCAAGGGACCACTCAAAGCATAATTTGAGTTACAAATGTTCGCTTTGAAAAAATTCAAAGGTTTGCAAAAAATGTCAAGATTTGCAAAAAATAGCAGATCTACAAGCTCACGGTGTGGCACTCGGTGCAGCGCTGTGAGCTTGTATATCTGATATTTGTTTTAATAGTTAAAGCCTAAATGAATGTTTAAAGTGGTTCCAGTTACTTAAATTTCCAGCGCTGGTGACAGACAGTCAAGTTGACATTGAAAAGTGGAACGGAACAGAACAGTAGGAAATAAATCCTCTCTGTCCCGACTGCGACGTCCCGGGGAGAATCTGTGTCTGTCCCAAATACATATTTTATCAGGGCGGTGTTAAGTCCCTCAAAGCCTTGTTGCCTTGTAGTCCTGTTACTACTGGTTTTCTGATCAATTATTTACTTTCACCACTTAAACCATGAGAGGGCTCTTCAACAGGGGGTCCGGGACCCTGGAAGCTCACATACAAATTGCAAACTGATTGTGTTAATATCTGAAAGCCTCAGTTAATGTCCATCAATCAGTTGTGAGAGCCCTGCAGATTGCAGGAATGCCCAACAAGCAGACAGCTGATAAGACATCGGCCGCTGAATTGTGTTAAAAGGCTCCGAACACGGAGCCTTTTAATGCCAAGTTTAACTGTATTCCATTTGTTGCAATGAATGGTTCAATCTACTTTGACTTGAGCGTGCCTGACTAAACTGTTGTTTGCGTTCAAGAACACAAGATGTTGAATGTGTGTGCTTCTGGTGCGTCGGGTGGTACTCACGGCGCTGCTGCAGGGGATGTCCTTGACCTTGAGCCAGGCCAGGTCCAGCGTGCCCTCGCCCTTGTAGCAGGACTGCAGGCGGTCCTTGATCTTCTCGTTGATCTTGCGCAGCGAGAACACGCAGAGCGCCGAGTCCTGCGAGGCCTGGCCGCGCGCCGGCCGCCGCTTCTGGCCCTTGGAGAAGACGGCGAAGAGCACGTCGTCGTCGGGCTGGACGTCCAGCGAGCGCGCCAGGATGGCGCCCGCCTTGGCCAGGTAGGCGGCCTGGAGGAGGCGGTACTCCACGTTGCCCGAGACGCAGCCCACCGGCACCTCCACGTAGGAGTTGAACGCCGTGTCGGCCTTGCACAGCCGCACGATCTTGGAGGTGTAGACCTGGATAGATAGATGGATAGATAGATAGATAGATAGATAGATAGATAGATAGATAGATAGATAGATAGATTTTGTTAGACCTTTTGTTAGACCCTCCAGAAAAACGCAGGCAAAAGTCCTTGATTATGCGGACTAAAACCATTGATTATGCAGGCAAAAATCCTTGATTTTCCAATGAAATATGCAGGGTTTTATGTGATTTTATGCGGTGACATCGCGATAAGTTGCGGAATATGCAAAAAGTTGCGAAATATTTGACATGCAAAATATGCAGAAAGTTGCGTTCAAACAGTCAATGCTAGTCAAAAAGCAGCAACAAAGAACTTTCCTAGTGTTTCGCATCTCCGTCCTAGGTAGATGAATCGGTTATTTCCTCTCTTACTTCAGTAACCGAAGATCTCAGGGTAGGGAAATATCACGATTATTGTGACATGCACACAACCTAACTTACTGGAACAATAGTTGTACTGACTCTGACCTATAATGACTTTTCCAGGGAGGGCTGCATGTGGCTTGTTGCTGTGTCCCCCTTTCTTGTTTGTTTTTTGGAACTGACCAATAGACACTTATTATTTGGCTCTGCACTACTCTGTGTTGGTAGTATTGAGTATTGTCGCTTGTGTTGTTGTGTGTGTTGTTGGAAACAAACATTTCTACCACACCTGTTCGCGGCCCGCCGCCGACGACCCCGACGACCCCGGCCCGTTGCCCATCTCGGGCTGCAGCGTCAGGAAGTAGACGAAGTTGCCCGAGGCGAAGCCGTAGATGTAGTAGATGTCGAAGTCGGGGATGACGGTGAAGGTGTCCGAGGGGATCTTGATCATGGACGCCACGAACTCGTCGTGGAAGACGTAGGCGAACATGCCGTCCTCCTCAGAGTTGCGCGCCAGCTTGCGCGAGGATATGGTGGGGAAGTACTCGGGCTTGCCGTCCACGGCCGTGGCCACGAACAGCATGTCGGGCGAGGCGTTGCCGTACGACACGATGACGCCGAACACGGAGCCCGACTCGTTGACGCCCGACAGGTAGTGCTCCTTCTTGTGGAAGGGCTCGCCCAGCTTGAAGAGGTCGTCCAGACGCAGCAGCTTGCAGATGCCCTGGGGGAGAGGATAGGCATGTAAATGATCGATTAATGCATTCATTCAGTGGTCTTCAACGTTTTCAGACCAAGGACCCCTTAGTTTAGAGCAGGGGTTCCCAAACATTTTTGTCTCAGAGCACCCCATAAATATTTTTTTAATGGCCTTGATGTGTATAACATTAACGAGTGTCAACGAGCTTCAGCTGGACAGAGACACACACACCTCCCCTTTGCGGAGCTCAATTAGAGTCTTCTCTCTAAAAGCTCTTGTATATGATGGAATATGATTGAAGACTACTGTGATTGTGTCAAGATCACATTTGATATTACGCACACCATACCTGTAACTTTCACTAGACAAAAAAAAAATACGATTTAAGGTTGTTGCACATTTAAGGTTGTTGTTTTTTTCGGACGAATATAGGAGCGAATTTTGAAGCGCGTAAATAAAAAAAAATCAACCTCACATTATGTAAATCATGTTTGCACACTGCTGCCCGTTTCATATTTATTTTAGGTAGATTTTTTCAGATTTTCGCAACTGTCGCCACTGGGTCCCTTGCTCTCTCTCTCCGCTCTCTCTCCTTGGCCTGAAAAAAATACAAATAAAATAAAAAATAGTGTTTTTGAGGATTTCGGTTTCCAAAACGCATCCCTACCTGGTAGAGGCTGCCGCAGGCCAGCAGCCGGTTCTCCCGGTAGTCCATGAGCAGCATCTTGTTCACGTTGTTGGTGAGGGAGAGCGGCTCGGCGCACGGCTGCACGATGCGCGGCGGGTAGCACTTGCGGTTGTCCTCGTCGGGCCCCGTCTGGTGGCTGACCTGCACCTCCAGCGAGGGCGACAGCTTGTAGATGCGGTTGACGGCGCCCAGGTACACGTTGCCGTTGCGGTAGTCCACCGCCAGGTGGTTGAACGTCCACTGGGGGTCCTCGGCGCGGAACGCCGCGTACTCCTGCTCCTGCAGGGACGCCGTGATCACCTGGGGGGGAGGTGGGGGTTGATATGGAAAAAATTAGACCCTCCAGAAAAACGCAGGCGAAAATTCCAAAATCGTTGATTATGCAGGGATTTTGCGAGGAAATATGCATTTTTTCCTGATTTTATTTGGTGAAATTGCAGAAAGTTGCGGAATATGCGAAAAGTTGCAAAATATGTGACATGCAAAATATGCAAAAGTTGGGAAATATGCGAAAAGTTGTGAAATACACGAACAATGCGAAAAGATGCAAAATATGCGGGGCCTGCGGGCGGAAATATTCGATTGCGGATTATGACTTTATATTAAAGGTGATACACCATGCATTTAAAAAGTATTTATGTCATATTGTTTATGTCCCAAAAACGTTTTTCAAAAGGTTTGAGGCTAAATTACCACTCCTGAATAGAGAGCCTCTCTCATTTTTGAATGGCTCTGAGCATTTTCAGCTGCAGTACCACCTTTGGCCTGAACTGTGCCACCCTCTTCAAAAACGTCCGTCAATGACGTCAGCGACGGCAGCAAATCTGGACAGCCTGTTATGAGAACCCGTGGGATGCTTTTAACCTCCGCCTTCCCAAAACCAGAGAAAGACACAACGGTCAGAAATGGGACTTTGTGAGGATAGAAGGTGCTAGTGGGACCCCAAAAAAAAGGTTTTAAAATAGGAAAAGTGAAATGTCATGGTGTATCACCTTTAATAATTGTACTGTAATCATTTCTTGATCGCCTCTTGTCCTGATTGTTTAATCATGACATCATGGGCCGCTATGCTCGATAACAAGCTTGATAAGGCCAAAGCTTATTGATACTAGGTACTCAATACATCACGTTATCGCGTTTGTAGCGGGCCCTTGTTTTTCGAGCGCCATCCCTACCTGTGACTGGGCGGCGGCCTGGGGAGGGGCGTCGCCGCGCACCACCGTCTGGGCGCCGGCGGGAGGAAGCGGCGCCAGGCCGGACAGGAAGCAGCAGAGGGACAGGACAGGAAGCCAGGAGGAGGAGGAGGAGGAGGAGGAGCCACGATGGGGCGACGCCATGGTTTAGACCAGGAGGTGAGGGGGCGTGGCAGGGCGGGGCCGGGGGGAAGGAGGCGCGGTTTCCGAACTCACTCTCAGCCAATCAGGATCAGGCCTCTCTTGAGATGGAGGACATTATGTGCCTGTGGGGAGAGAGAGAGGGAGAGAGAGAGGTCAACATCACGACAACACTAGACAGAATCCCAGCTCAGTCAACGGAGTCTCGAGATAAATGGTGCATTTATATATTTATATATATTTTTTTTTATCAAAGGCGCTTTACAGAGATTGTGCATTACATTCACCTATTCACACACACATTCATACACCGATGGCAGAGGAAACCATGCAAGGCACCAACCTGCTCATCAGGAGCAACTATGGGTTCAGAGTCTTGCTCAAGGACTCTTCCACACTAAAGCTGGTTGCACACTGCTGCGTTTTTCGGGCCGAATATCGGAGGGAATTTCGGAGCGCGCAAATAAAAAATCAACCTCACGTTATGTCAGTCACGTTTGCACACTGCCGCCCGTTTCGTGCACCACTCAGTCCCTTGTTCTCTCTATCTCTCTCTCTCTCCTTGCCCTGAAAAACGCATTTCTCAACGAAAAACGCAGCAGTGTGCAAAGACCTTTACTCTGGGGGAACCTGGGATCGAACTGCATGAGAACCCTTCGGGAACCCTCCGTGTTCTAACTAAGACGGCAACTCTACCCCTGAGCCACTGCCACTGTGAGTGCCAGCTTAACCCCCGGCTCCACCGGGCGCGTCGAGCGTCGCGTCAACGTCAACGTTGGGAATGCTCCCGTTTTAATCAATGAAGGGTGGCTCCACTGCCGACGTCGACGTCCGCGTCGGACGCTCCCTTGACGGCGTCCAAACTCAAAAATTGCCCCGGTTCAATTTTTTGACGGCGTCCACAACGTCCAGTCATGTATAAAATATGAATAAATGCTTTGTGTATTAAATGTAGGCTATATACGTGCGTTTCTGCTGTTGGCTATCCATTCACAAGGGTGACTAGATGTCACAAATGTAATTATGTAATTACAGCGGTCTACTTTGATACAATTATGTATAAACACAACAGGCTATAATCATGACAAAACAAAGTGGTCAGTGGTGCATTGCTGCTCTCTGCTGTGAACATAGTGTGCTCTATACGTTCACATTCAGGTCACAAATAGTTATATTCCTGTTTGAAAGTGATTTTCATGTTGTTTTGGAAATGGGCTGTATTGGCCATAGAATGAATACCTCACAGTCACAGCCGCTGCGCTGCGGTGGAGCCGGTCGGACGTCAAAGTGACGGCGTCAATGACGCCGTCAAGACGCAGAGCAGCGCGACGCCGCCTGTGGAGCCCTGGGGTTAGAGTATGATTCGCATGGCTCGAGTCAGTGGTTTTTTAAAGTTTGTAATCAAGGCATGGCTATGGGCAAGTAAAAAACTCAAAGCACACCTTTATGCATAGCAAAAAGCATTTACAGATTCATCTAAGGGAAAATGTAAATTTCATTTCTGAAATCCTTGTTTAGAGTGGTGGTGTAATAATAGGCCTAATAGAGATTTGGGGATTCAGAATTTAAACTGCATTCACAATGTATGTAGAATATTATGAACGTTTCAATTCTTTAAATATCATACAGAAGAAAATGAACTTTTCAATTTTTAGATGAATCTGTATATGGTCTTTATCCAAAACGATTTTACAAGTTGTGTTACATTCACCCATTCACACACGCACACACACACGAAAAACACATGGATGGCGGAACCAAACGGCTGCTCTAGCTCCTGATCCACTGCTGCACCATACATACAGTAGTTGCATATATTGCAAAAATAATAATAAATGCGTGGTTGTCACAAAGACTCCCAAGAGGCTCGCGGGTCTGGACTAGTCTCTAGTCTGGAGGCACACGCAGCGTTTTGTACAGGGAGATGATGGTAGGTGTGGCTTCATGTCCCAGGGGTCCGGAGCAGAGTACAGGCTGCTTCCAACAATAAGACTCCTTACTTTGACCTACTTTACTTTACTTTACTTACTTATGGTGTTATATAGGTGTTGTTGGGTGGAAACCTTTTATGTCCAAAACCTTCCTTATTTTGTGATCATTTTAAAACCGATTTAAAGTAGTGAAATGTGGTGGATTGTACTACTTTCACTACTTTAAATACAAGGTTTCTGCCCGACAGTGACGATTCGAATCGAATGGGACAGTGTGTACAGCAGTGTTGATTTTGTCAGTGCTGGGAAAAAAGTATTTACTGTATCAATACTGCGATGTAAAAATGCTCTGATAAGAGTCCGGAATTGAAAATACACTAAAAAGTTAAGTAAAAGTATAAAAGTATTGGCATCAAAATGTAAAAGTAAAAGTACAAAATATTTGAGCATGCAACCAAATGTAAAACATGACGGCCGTCTCTCACAACATAGCGTCATGATATGACAGTTATGTTTCAGGGCTAACGCTACACGAGCATTTAAACAGGGATTGGGGAACGCCTGAGTTTCTTTCAGGCCTTATTTCCAGGGGCCAGTTAACTCATTGAGTGCCTATCCCGAATTAGTTCGGGATATATTATCGCATCCCAGAGTGCCTATCCCGAACTAGTTCGGGATATAAAAAAAATAAAAATAAAAAAATTTTTTTTTTTTTTTTGGACCCCATCAAATCTAGTGAACATGATTTCAATCGCGATTTTGCATGTTCCACCCCCATACAACCCCATCTAACATACAGGGCAGCCATGTTTGTTTACATAACATGTAAAACATAATGGCGATTATCTCAAGAATGCCTGAACGGATTTCCAATCGGATTTTTTTGTTTGAAAGCTGTGAACAAACTGCACAAATCCACTCCAATGCAATCCAGGATTGCATTGGATTTTTTAGAGCTCATTCTTCTCTGTTTTTTTCCCATGCATGAGGTGTGCAAGGTTTAATCATGGCTAAGTTGACGAAAATAAGGCTTCTAAAATGCTTGGTAGCCAATAGCTAACTTCAAGCTAACTTCATCCTC
>NC_137830.1:6330725-6430518 GCF_963921795.1 Nannobrachium achirus
GGACATAGACAGCACAATTTCCTGTTTGACTCTCAATATAGCAATTTACAGGCTGTCTCTGAGTCTTATTTCGGTGTGAATGAATTTGTCTGGTTATGGATTTATGATCCATGTTTTGTAATAACAGTAGGTTTCTTTGGAAACATGCTGTATCACATCCCCTGGACTAGGGATGGGACAATACGCAAAACTATCGTTTATCGGGATAAAAAACACTCGCGATAATCGTATTGTGGAGATTTCATTTATCGTGATATCGTCCTCCGTCATGCACTGGGATCAATTCACCTTTTATTTGCCGAGCTTGTAGATCGGCTATTTTTTTGGCAAACGTTCCGCCCCAAGATAATGGATTTTGATTATCGCGATAATATCGTTAATCGCGATTTCTCTTGTCACAATAATCGTGATGTGACATTTTCATATCGTCCCATCCCTACCCTGGAGACGTGGACCCAAGGACAGGAGGATCGGCTGGCCTGGTACCGTTCTCTCACGAGTGCCAAAGATGATCAGCGATAATGGGAGCAAAGATCTTGCAGTGAGTACTAGCAGCCCCTAAGCGTGCAGGTCTGCTATTTTTACCGGTAAATAGGCCTTCTATTTTTGTAAGCACATGGAGGTCCCAGGGGAGGGACACCTAATTTCTCTTTTAGGGCCTCCAGCTAAAAAGTTTGGGGAAACACCGGCGCGTTCTATTCTAAAACCCCATCTGGGACGCGCGTTTATCCTCCCTGATTTGGGGAGGAGGGGAGGGGAGAGGAGGGGAGGGGCTCGTCTCCAAGCACTTTGTCTACGCCTGTTCTAATCAAGCAGCTTTAATTAGAGCTCCGCCTCGCCTCTGATGATGCAGATATCATGCACGCACACCCGCACGCACGCACACACACATACACAAGAAGAGCTGCTGATTAACACATCATCTGGCTATAATATGCTGTGTGTGTGTGTGTGTGTGTGTGTGTGTGTGTGTGTGTGTGTGTGTGTGTGTGTGTGTGTGTGTGTGTGTGTGTGTGTGTTAGTGTGTGTGTGTGTGTGTGTGTGTGTGTGTGTGTGTGTGCGTGCGTGCGTGCGTGCGTGTGTGTGTGTTGATAACAGTTGAAGTGTCAAACAGTACTTTAGTAGTTATTGTCACTTCTCCAATTAAATTCCAGTAAATGAAAACATTTTAACACTCATCTTTTCTTTTCTCTGATTACAATCTAAAATATGAACCCCTTGTTGTAAAAAAAAAACTAAGTTGTCCTTTAAATACTATTAATGATTCGACAGTTCGTGTGGCAAAATAGGCTTCAAAGCAGCCCAATGGATGAGACAGAGAGAGATCTGTAGGCTGTAGTTCACTTCCAGTGGTAGTTAGCGGAGATGACTACAGATGACTATATATATATATATATATATATATATATCCTCGTTGTCGGGTAGAAACCTTGTACGTCCAAAACCATCCTTTTCTTGATATTATCTTAAAAAATGATTTAAACTAGTGAAAATACTTTAGTGCGACAGTCTTGTATGATGAAACAGGGCTTTAATTTACGAGCAAACGTACAAATTTGAAACTTGGAGATACGAGGTTACGCATGCACGTGTGTGTGTGTGTGTGTGTGTGTGTGTGTGTGTGTGTGCGTGCGTGCGTGCGTGCGTGCGTGCGTGCGTGCGTGCGTGCGTGCGTGCGTGCGTGCGTGCGTGCGTGCGTGTGTGTGCGCGTGTGTGCGCGTGTGTGAGTGTGTTGATAACAGTTGAAATGTCAAACAGTATTTAGTAGTTATCTACTATAGTGTCACTTCTCAAATTAAAGTCATTATCCTGTTTCTAGTGGAAATTACAAAAACAAGAGAATGAAAAGGTACCCCTCTCTCTCTCTCTCTCTCTCTCATCAGACCCAAACAAACTGCTGTCTCTGTTGTGACGCCACATGCTAGGCTACAGCCAAACTGCTAGCATGCCTCTCCAAAAAAGGACAGACAGACATCTGTTGGGTTGAGTGTGTGGACAAGAATCTGTCTGGCAGTCAAAAATTGCTTCAATGTACAACATTTTCACTCAACAAACCAACATACTAAGATGCCATAAGGGCGAGAGGCGACCCCGCCCGTGCTGAAACATCAGGGCTTCTTATTAAGTTATCTTATTAAGTTAAGAAGTTAAGAAGCAGGAGTTAATCTGGCTGGTCGAGTCATCATTGTGATGTCAGTACAGGTCAGCTATATCCATATCTGGAGTCTGTGAGGTCAGATGTAGAGGTATTGGCCAGCTCCATATATGGAGATGTCTTGGCCATTACATGGAGCGTGACATGAGGCGTGACGCATGGACGGACGGACAGACATGATTTGCAGGTTTTCAAAAAGCGACCTACCAAATTGGCCAAATTGTCAAATATTAGGTAAGAAAGAGGCAAATTAAAATGTGTGAAAATATCCCATCTATTTCGGCTATTTTCACAATATGTGGAACCGAGTCGAACTAAATGTAATGCCTGCAACTCCTACAATTCCAAGCTTGTCAGTTCTGGGGTTCCCAGTTCATAGCAGATCTACATGCTCACAACGCCTCGCAACGCGAGGTGTTGTGAGCATGTAGATCTGCTATTTTCACAATTTCTGCCTCTACTATTAGACAATTTGGCCAATGTTTAATTTGACATTTTAGAGGTACTAAAAAGTCCTTAAATTAAAACACTTTAGAAATGTGCATATATACTAGTCTCTCTAGTCTATACACTTAAACGTTATATTAGTTTGTTTACTGTTGAGTGAGAAAACAAGTAACTCATCTGGGGACCCCACCCAAAATAATCTGGGGACTCCCCTGGGGGTCCCGACCCACAGGTTGAGAACCACTGATCTACAGTACACACAGGCAACCCCCAAACCATCGCAAATCTCAGTCAAGCTTCCAATGCAACAACAACAGATCAAGTATTGTGTACTTTATTATTTTCGAGTGGAAAAGCAAAAGCTGCATGGCTAATTTCAGAGAGGACAGTCAGTCACGGCATTAGCGAAAAAGCTATTACATGAAAAACCAGCTGACGTTTTGGGTTTGGTTTGTTGCCCGAAAAAACTGGAGAAAATGGAGAAAATCATGACAAATGGAGAAGACGTGACAACGCCATGCGGCCAGAGAAATCATTTGCTTTTTGCTTTATTGAGAATTTCAACACGAGAACGAGAAGTCATCAGAAAGCGTTGATGTTTGTGGAGCGGAGGAAATGAGTTTGGAAATGAACTATCTGTCAGCGCGTTGTGGTAAAACAGATTAACTTCTCGTGGTGGAGAAATGATTCGACGTAACATATCACACGGCGACAAAAAGAACGTTATGAGTAAAATGGGATTAGAGGAGATTATGAGTGGGTAAGAAGTGGCATAATTACGTTATAATCCTTCACATTGACAGGGGAAAAAAATCTGTTCGGAGACACGTATAATCTAGAGTAATCTGGGGTAATCTGTTCACAGAGTGAATGACGTGCACGCACGCACGCACGTACACACACATGCACAGGCGGCAGTGTTGCCAGATATTGCGAGAGAAATATGCGATCAAGTCTATGAAAACAAGCCCAGAAGAAGACACTATCAGGAACACTTTTATAAACAAGCCCCCAATAAAGGGTAAATAAATGGTAAATGGTGCATTTATAGGCCTATAGCATCTCTATCCAAGGCGCTTTACACAGATTGAGCATTACTTTCACCTATTCACACATACATTCATTACATTCACCCATTCACCCATACATTCATTACATTCACCCATTCACACACACATTCACCGATGGCGGAGGAAACCATGCAAGGCACCAACCTGCTCACCGGGAGCAACTAGGGGTTCAGAGTCTTGCTCAAGGACACTTCAACACTAACTCTGGGGGAGCCTGGGATCGAACTGGGAACCCTTCGGAACCTGTGTTCTAAGACGGCAACTCTACCCCTGAGCCACTGCCGCCCCAAATAAAGAAAAAATAACCATGTAATTTTGGGGGTCCTTGGCATAAAAAAAGTTTGAGAACCACTGATTTAGAAGAAGTATTTAGAAGACATTTATATAATCGGGTCAAAAATATTCCAAGACCAATGTTCACACTTTTCAAAAAATAGCAGATCTACAATCTCGCAGCGCGGCACTCGGTGCCAAAAGCCCAAAGTCGCTTACAATTAAGAAGACATGGCAACAGCGGTACCTTGACAGCCAACAGCGATGCACACACTACACGGTGCTAGGACAGAGCGTCCATAAACCACATTACTAAAACAATACCAGGGTTTAATCTTGGCTTCTAATTCCTGTTGTTGGACGACGGACAAACAACACAGAGACACGTTGTCGTCGCGTTGTTTATCGTGCGGGGAGCGTTCGTTCATCTCAGGAGAGGAAATGCAGTGGCGTAAGTAGATTTACTTAAGTGCTGTACTTCAGTACAATTTCAAGGTATTTGTACTTGAGTATTTTCTACTATCTGGAGTCTATTCTATACATCTCGGTATTGTACTTTTACTCCGCTACATTCATTTGAAAACCTTAGTTACTAGTTACTTTGCATATATAAATGATTATATTATAAAACATACATTAACCACTTTAGCCCTGTTTTATACTTAGGCTATTTTGAAAATAGCCGACCTACAAGCTCACAACGTGTTGCATCGCATTTTGATGCCAATACTTCTGTACTTTTACACAAGCACATTTAGAATTACAGACTTTTACTCGTAACAGAGTATTTCTATATTGCAGTATTGATACTTCTATTTGAGTAAAACAAATGAGTACTTTTTCCACCGCTGGTACTGGGCAACGGATATTATCCTGGGAACCGAAACTCATTATAACAAGCCGTGACAGACAGTGGTGTGTATGCACACGCACACGCACACGCGCACACACACACACACACACACACACACACACACACACACACACACACACACACACACACACACACACACACACACACACACGTGCACACACACACACACACTCACTCACTCTCGGACACATATTACCCGCGAGTGGGGGAACAAACAAGCGTGTAAGCATGTGTGTGTGTCCAGACAGATAAACGTTAAAACACACAATGTATTCACACATGTCATGTGGGAGGTGTAGAATCTCCTATGGTTGGTTAGTAGCTGGTACACAGCGCCCTAGGCAGTCCCCCTCCCCCCCAGCCCCACAAACACAAATTGTGCATCTATATAACGCCAAACCAACCCCCTGGTTCCATTGTTAAAGCTGTCCCAAAGCCTAATGTTAACCAGCTCTATAATGTTCCAGTTAAGGGGGAACACGCACCGGATGCGGGCGGCTGCGCAGCGTCGCGTCGCAGAATTGAGGTGCGTGAAGTGCCGCGCGATAACACCAGTGGGGAGATTTTTTTTAGCGCACGGCAACGCTGAAAAAAATAGAACGGCGTCGTATCGGTGCGGCAGGCGAGGCGGCAGACCTGCGCCTGCGCGTGTCTGACGCCAACGGTGTGGGTTAGTTCATTGAAAATAATGGGGCCGTCTGTTTTGATGTGCCACGTCCGTTCCGCCTCCGCGTCGCGGCGGTGAAGGTGCATTCTCCCGCATCCTTCATTAACATTTTCTGGGAGCTACTTCTCCGTGTAACACTCGGTTTGACGCTCTGACATCACCCTCTGGCATCACTGTGATGTCAGGGGAACCACACTAACAGAATCCCTTTTATGACCATATATGGAGATCCCTGTCAAGCTGCATATCTAACAGGACTTCATATGGGAATGCCCATATTTGGAGGCCACATCGGCCACATACCACACTAACAGAATCCATATAAACAGATGGCCAAGACGGCCCATATCTGTGTGGCTGGTTCTACAGACAGGGATCTCCATATATGGGCATAAAAGGGATGGTATGTACGATGTCAGATGTCATAGGACTTTCACATAACGAATAACTGAATAAGCATGTTTGGGGTTTCTCAGCATTTCTCTATATAAATGGATCTCCATATATGGGTATCAGGGGTCTCCATATATGGGTAACTGGTCCGATATACATCACTGGCCAGATGGCCAAGACATGGCGCCACCTCGCCCGCCCGCGTACCAGTAAGACGCGCTTAGGCCTCTTACTGGTAATAGGATATTATAATTTATATCTGCAAAGTAAAGCTGTACCAGAAGAGAATAGGATATGCAATGTATGTGACCTGAAAGATGTTGAAATGAATTTCATTTCAATGTTTTATTGTACTCTATATGAAGATTTGAGGGTCCCTTTGTTTGATGTAATGCAAAAACAAAAACCTGAGCTGTTCTGGGAAGATGATGGACAGAAGTTAGAATGGTTGTTTAATTATGAAGTCTTTAGGACGGCACATTTTGTTTCTAAAGCCTGGAGTAGAAGACAGTCTCAGCTTTTCAAATAGTAGCTTGAGTGTTAAAGTTGGTTATTTGTTTGATCATTGTTTGTGTGAATTGTTATGTCGGTGAATTGTTTTTTGTTAAATGAAATGTAAAAGTGTCCTGTAAGTCCATATGGGCTGGGCTTCCTTGGAAGCATGACACTAAAATAAAGAAAAATCAATCAATCAATCAATCAATCAGTAACTAGTAACTAGTAATAAATGTAGTGGAGTAATGTAAAATATTTGGATCCGAGATGTAGTGGAGTAGAAGTAAAAGTTTTGGAAATTGGAAATACTCATGTAAAGTACAAATACCTCAACATTGTACCTAAGTACAGTACTTAACTTTACACCACTGCTTGCTGGCAGACTGACACCCACTGAGACAGACGTTGATGCAACGAGGGGACAACGGAGACGGGAGACCAAAGAGAAGAGAAGAGAAGAGAAAGATGAGAGAGAGAGAGAGAGAGAGACTGAGAGAGAGAGAGAGAGAGAGAGAGAGAGAGAGAGAGATGTACTTCTCTGGTGTTTACATCAAGGCATGGATTAGCAGCGTGGATTAAGATAGCCTGGCGAGATCAGGCTTAATCCACCTCAGAGCTGGTGATATTACAAAGGAAAGCTTATAAGATAGTTTCTGTACTGTACTACAGTACCAGTGTACAGTACCAGTGGTGGAAAAAAGTATTATTTTTCAATATATGTTTTACTTACACAGTGAGTAAAAGTATCAATACTGCAATGTAGAAATACTCTTTTTACAAGTGAAAGTGCGGTATTCAAGCTCTGGCTCCGCGCCTCGCTGTGAGCTTGTAGATGCAACCAATAACCCTTCGGGGCACATTCTGTCAATTCTTGGTTTACTCTCACAGTATAGTCAGACGATTACACTTAGATAAATGTCTATACGTCTGGGACACAACAAAGAAAACAGAGTTCAATCACTTACAGTAAGCCCTGTACACTTGGTCATGCGCCGGATAGCAAAAACATTTATAAACAGCTTCCTATCTACAAGCTCAACCAGTCACAATAGATGCAGTTGATGCATGCATGCGTGCGTGCTTGCTCTGATGGAAGTGGCTGTGCGTGGCAAGGTTAATCTGAGAGAGATTGATAAAGAGTGTATCAAGCTGCCTTAACAACATGAAGACCATGTGTTACTCCTCTATCTCTCTCTCTCTCTCTTCGCCTGGCGGCGTCGCCGGTTCGATTCCAGATCCAGACGACCTTTGCCGTGTGTCCCCCAGTTCCTGTCAGTCTACTGTCGGTGTCCTATCAATAAAGGCACAAAAAAGCCCCAAAACAAATCTTTAAAAAAAAGAAAGTGCATTTGCCAGTATCAGCGATGGCCTTGTATGTGTCTGTTCATCAGAACGAGTCAAGTCGACCCTGCTCTGTGGAGCTTTTTCACAACACAACCCAAGCTCTCGTCTGTTCCACAGACATCCAGCATGCAGGGACGTGCTGGCCATTGGGAAAAGCGGGACAACTCCCGAACGGCCGGTTCATTCCCGGCCGGTCCAGGCCGGCCATTAGGAAAAAAATAAAATGTCGGCCTTCGTTCCATTTTGGGGGCTGGGCGGAAAACTTCGTATCTCCAAGTTTCAAATATGTACATTTTTTCGCAAAGCAAAGCCCTGCTTCATCATACAAGGCTGCCGCACAAAAGTAGTGAAAACAGCAGATCTACAAGCACACAACGCCTCGCACCGCGAGGCGTTGTGTGCTTGTAGATCGGCTGTTTTCACTAGTTTAATCATTTTTTAAATGGTTTTGGACGTACAAGGTTTCCACCCGACAATGACGAAATATAACTCATGTAATTGGCCCACTGGCTTGTCACTTGTCATGATCTGAAATGGCAAATCTTTGAGTAGCAGCAGCGCTATAGAGAGAGATCTCTCTCTATAGCACGCAATGAGGGCCTCTCCAACTCTTTTTCCCGGGCTGAATCAGGGGCCCAGCACGTCCCTGCCAGCATGCAGGCGCCTACAGGCAGAGACATCCAGACAAACACAACACTCTGCATCTCACAACAATGTCTTGACATCTGCCCGTGTTCCCCTCCCTCCCTCCCTCTCTCTCTGTTTCATCCTCTTCCTGTCTCGTTGCTCCCATCTCTCTCTCGCTCTGATCCCAGATCCGCTCATCCTCCTTAACAGGCCATGGTTCAAACTCACACCCTCGCTTTCCTGAACGAACGAACGAACGAACGAACGAACGAACGAACGAACGAACGAACAGACACGCACACACAATTTAGTCTGCAGTTCTAACTAGCAACGGGACAGTGTGATCCACAGTTTGGGAGCCAGAAGAGAGAAGAGCGTGTAGATCTGCTTAAAACAGCAGACCTACAAGCTCACAGCGACGCTTTGTGAACTTGTAGATCTGCTATTTTCAGCTTGCAACCGAGGGCAAAATCAGGCATTGCGACGCCATCAAGGCCCGCCAAAATACACTTTGTCTCGACAAAATCGACTGTGGATTTAGTCACCTAAAACTGGACTAAAACGCAAACATTTTCGTTGTGGTGCAATGCATTGTACGCTTGTAGATCTGCCATTTTCAAAAAGATTTGTACACATTTGAAAACTTGAGATGGCACATTCTGCATAACGAGTACTGTTAAACTTTAGGTACTTTAAATACATTTTAATGACAAGTACATTTTCAATCCCGGACTTATACTTGTAACAGAGTATGTCTACATCGCAGTATTGATACTTATGCTTAAGTAAAGAAATGCGAGTACTTTTTCCACCACTGGTTGGTACAAGAAGTGAGGTTTATCGTGGAGACAGATCAAGCCGCTCTAATCCAGTTAGCGTAGGTGGGCTCACTGGGCTGTTGACAAGCCCCCAGCCGTCAGCGCCTCACTCTTATTAGGTTAGAGACTGCGCCCACAAAATTACCTACTTGGGTTGCATCATAGACTAGACAGGCTAATCTTTCCAGTGAAAGAATGACTACTAAGGCAGGGGGTCCTCAGAGTTACTACAGGGGGTCCTCCAAATCTTCCAATCCTTAGCGACTAACCCTAGCGTCCATATTCTGAGAACTGTAGCCAAAAATAGCAGATCTACAAGCTCACAACGAGAACTGTAGCCAAAAATAGCAGATCTACAAGCTCACAACGCCTCGCGCTGCGAGGCGTTGTGAGCAGCGCGAGGCGTTGTGAGCTTGTGGATCGGCTATTTTTGGCAAAGAGGTTTGGTGTGGGAAAAAGAGCAGACTAAGTACAGAGTGAAAGGTCAAGTTCATTAGGTAAATGACAAGTGGTTAGGCTAAATATCTGAAAACACAAATTAACATGAATCCAAAATACACTGATGATTGTGCTGTCAAACAATGAAACTGAATGGAATCTATGAAAAGGTTGTGGGGGTCCCTGCTTCATCTCTCTCTCAACTAAGGGGTCCTTGGCCTGAAAACATTGAAGACCCCTGTACTAAGGTAATTGAAAAGAAATCAACCAACAAACTATTTTTTTCTAATTTCTTTTTTACAGAGGATCGCCCGCTGGTCAGTAACAATACACGGAAGACTCTATCTAGCGAGTGCACTCATTCAGCCCCTCGATGACTATGGAGTTCACGTATCGCAACGCCTCGAAGGCCCTAAAAACAAGGCTCCAAACAGCCCAAAACAAACTACTTAACCTTCCTTCTCAGGCTCACCTCACCGCTAATCACTTTCTAAGCGTGGGGTGGCTCACAATAGATGACAGAGTACAGCATCTTGGGCCAATGGGCCTGGTGTACAAGATACACTACACCACTAAGATACCCATGTACCTGACTAAATACTGGTGTACAAGATACACTACACCACTAAGATACCCATGTACCTGTCAAAATACTTCAAGGATGTCCACAATTCCAACACCAGAGGCAGCCGCACAGATCACGTTCAACTATCATTATTATTATAGGCCACACAAGCACTTTTTAAACATAATACATTGACTACTTTCTGTTCTGGTATGGATGTGTTTATTTGGGGGGTCGTTGACGGGAAAATGTTCAACATTTAGGAAGCACGCCCAAATAAGCACAGTTTGGAAACAGACGCAAAAAATATCCGCAACCATCGATATTTTCCAAGCATCTTTAAAGAAAAGAGACAGAGACAGAGAGAGAGACAGACAGAGAGAGACAGACAGAGAGAGACAGACGAGACAGAGAGAGAGAAAGGGCCATTAACTGAGGGAACTTGATGATGAAGTTCCGTATTGGATTAGAACGACCCCGTCTTCCTCGCCAAGACGCACAAACAACTCATCAGCGGGCATTAAGGGGCCGTAATTGCACGTGAACGTCAAACAATGATGTTATTAGGAGATAATGGTCGCGCTAGACTCATCTAGCTTTGTTAACCTGCTGCTGACAATAATACCAGCAGGACTTACAGTATAAGGTGATAAAACGCCTGCAGACTTTATTAGACAAATCAGAATGTATTTTTATAATGCGTTTGTTTGCCACGATTGTTTTGTTTGTTTGGTGTTTGTTAAATAGAATTAGGTTGATTCATGATTTTAGTTAGTAGTAGTTACTTTGCAGATATAAATTATAATATTATAAAACATACATAAACCACTTTAGCCCTATTTTACAACTACAGTCGGCTATTTGAAAATAGCTAATCTACAAGCTCACAAAGTGTTGCATCGTGACTTGTTGTGAGCTTGTAGATCTGCTATTTTCAAAAGTTTTGTACATTTACTTTTTTAATTTTAAGTACATTTTGATGTCAACACTTTCATACTTTTACTCAAGTACATTTTGAATTCCGGACTTTTACTTGCAACAGAGTATTTCTATATTGCAGTATTGATACTTTTACTTAAGTAGTAAATATGAGCACTTTTTTTTCTCTCCACTGGTTAAAACATATTAACATCAGTCCTAAAATATCCACGTTGGTTCAAATCGCCCCCGTTAATAAGCAGCAGCACTGCATTAAGGGCCGTAGAAGGCAGGCACAATATTAATGATAAATGTGGCACGATTATAAAGTGTTGTGCAGTAATTACTATTAGAGAAGAGTAAGCCAAGAGCCACATTTAAACGCTGTTGCCAGGCGCACTCACACAGCTGCGTGATGACTTTCATACGAGCACTCCATGGGTTGCCACGTCTGCCTGTTATAAGCCACTTTGGGCTTGGCTTTATTAGTTTCTTGTAGACATAGTATACACGGTTGCTGCTTATTTCTCTCGCAGGACCTGGCAACGCGTGGTCTCAACTCCCTCGGTCCCTGTTCTGTTCAAACATGGCAAGCAGAGGAATGCAGGGCTGTGTGCAGACACATCACACACGCGCACGTGCACACACACGGACGCACGCACGCACACACACACACACACACACACTCTTTCGTAAGACAGAGATGTTGAAATCTTGTCCTGGAGTCTCTAGACGCTGCTGGTTGCACAGTTTGTTTGTGGTGAAAGTGACTTTATGCGGCCGCCCTTCTGTGTGTGTGTGTGTGTGTGTGTGTGTGTGTGTGTGTGTGTGTGTGTGTGTGTGTGTGTGTGTGTGTGTGTGTGTATGTGCGAGTGTGTGTGTGTGTGTGTGTGTGTGTGTGTGTGTGTGTGTGTGTGTGTGTGTGTGTGTGTGTGTGTGTGTGTGTGTGTGTGTGCGTGCGTGCGTGCGTGCGTGCGTGTCTCACTCTCTCGTTCTTTCTCTGTGTGTGTATGCATGTCTCTCTCTCTCTCTCCCTCTCAGGCTATGTCCATGTGTTTCTCTCACTGTGTGTGTGTGTGTGTGTGTGTGTGTGTGTGCGTGCGTGCGTGCGTGCGCGCCTCTCTCTCTGACAGCTCATATATAGTACTGTACATGACAGGCTCATAAAGCATCATTCTTTACACCTGCAGCTCATAATAAAGTGCTTTATGTTGAGACAGCTGAGGGTTGATGACACCACACATACCACCCAGGGAGGGTCACAATGACACCGGCCTGCAGGGACCAACCGAAAAATGCATTAAAATACATTTGTTTCAATGAGACCGTGCTGACATACCGCGAGCGACAACGCGTCGTGCAGCGACGTCGTCCACCCCTCCTATACAGTAGGATACAACAGTACGTCCTCCCGGTGGGGGGCTCCTCACTGGCCAGGTGAGTCAGTAGGATACAACAGCAGTGACAACACAGGCATGCGGCTAAACATCAAAATTGGGGAGAAAAAGGGGGGAAAACTCAACAAAACAAATTAATGACACCCGTGTGAACTGAGCGGTGGTTGTGGAGGCTGCACGTGCGTGTGTGAGTGAGTGTGAGTGTGCCTGGCCTGAACAGCAGCGCCCCTCCCTTAACATGTGTGGTCAGACAAGGTATTGCAGGCTACATACAGACTCAGGCTAGACAGAAACGCACGCACGCATGCACACACGGCCACGTATAGGAGACGGTGTGACCACCGCTCAAAAAGAGAAAGGAAAGAAAGACAGAGAGAATGAAGAGAGGGAACAAGATTTGTGTGGAAACACACACACACACACACACACACACACACACACACACACACACACACACACACACACACACACACACACACACACACACACACACACACACACACAAAAACACACACACACACACACACACACACACACACACACACACACACACACACACACACAAACACACAAACACACCCACACCCCACAGCGATTGGGTAATGGGTTTAGTTCATGTAAAACGGTTTTCTTCTCTTTTCTTTTCTATCAGACAAACCACAGTAACTGTTGCTAGCTTGCTGCCCTCGGGGTGGTTGTGTGGAAACCCGTCGAGCCAACGTTAAAAACTCCTCAGATCTTCAGATATTAGCTGGATGAAAACAGTGTAACTGTTACCAGCACGGAGCAGCTGTGAACGCGGTGGGCGACGCCGGAACAAAGCCGCTACTGTCCCTGAGCCCTAGCGGAGTAGCAAGGCTCCCACAACGGGCACCACTGTCCTGACCTTGAAACAACAGATGTCACCATTGTTCCGTTTTAACAGCGTTTATACGACTTCCCAGGGGTGTCGCACCAAATTCTGGGCCCTGGGTACAAGGATTCACTGTGGGCCCCCCCCCATGAATGTTCTTCATAGGGGAGGGGGTTTTAGATTGGGAAATAAAGCATAGCGTAAGTTTATGCAGGGCATGGGAGTCAAGTCGCCGCCAGTCTGAGTGTCAGTTGTCAGTCAGCTCTGTTCTCATACCTCATTAACATATCTGCTGGTCATTATGTCACATGACTGCCATACTCCAATCAGAGCTCTCAATCAGTAGGGAAGGCTCCTTTAAATAGAGCTTGCTTTCCCTACCAATGCTTGGTTCCGAAGCTTCGGAATCATTTGCTGCTTGCTTCTGCGGCTGCTCTACTCTCTGGTTCTGCTCGAAAGCTTGGTGATACCATATGGTTCTGCTTTAGATACTGCTTACTGCCGTGCTGCTTCAATAGCAATGCTAGCCTGCTTTTATATCTGTTGCTATCACTATGCTACTGCTAACAGTATTATGCCTAATGTTAACTACAGCTATCATGATGCACTACTTCATTAGTTCTCATTTACGTGTTTACTACTACTCATAACTTGAACAAGGTCTCATCTAAAATGTATTACTAGCATGCTTGCTTCTCAGAAGAGAAAACATTTCAACAGTATAGCATATGCTAACAGTGGTAGTAGTGGAAGCTTCAAATTGTTTGTAGCAACATAAGCTAACAGCATGCTTTGCTCTACAGTGCACCCCGAACCATGATGGCATTGGCTGTGATTTGTGCTGCCTAGAACAGTATGTGAACTGTTGTTCCTGCCCAGCTTCCAGTGCTGTTTGTCTCCAGCAGATGCCACACTGGGTTTCTTAAATCTTTAATCGCAGGGCTACACTCTGCAAACACCAGCTAGTTCGGCAGCTAATCCAACATGTTGGCCGGTGTGGCCATACTCTCTTCAGATGCATGGCTCCATGCAGGGATTCCCATCCTGCTTTAAACAGGTGTAGCCTATGCTATTATTGATATCATGCATGGATGATATTCTGATGCTATTGCTCACTTCTAATATATGCCTCTTTTCCCAACATTGCTGCTAATCATATACTAATGCTACTTTTACTCTGCAGGCAGGTTGGAACTACTGAGTATATTTGTGTATTAACTCATTGAGTGCCTATCCCGAATTAGTTCGGGATATATTATCGCATCCCAGAGTGCCTATCCCGAACTAGTTCGGGATATTAAAAAAAAAAAAAAAAAAAAAATTTTGAAAACATTTTTTGATTTTTTTTTTTTGGACCCCATCAAATCTAGTGAACATGATTTCAATCGCGATTTTGCATGTTCCACCCCCATACAACCCCATCTAACATACAGGGCAGCCATGTTTGTTTACATAACATGTAAAACATAATGGCGATTATCTCAAGAATGCCTGAACGGATTTCCAATCGGATTTTTTTGTTTGAAAGCTGTGAACAAACTGCACAAATCCACTCCAATGCAATCCAGGATTGCATTGGATTTTTTAGAGCTCATTCTTCTCTGTTTTTTTCCCATGCATGAGGTGTGCAAGGTTTAATCATGGCTAAGTTGACGAAAATAAGGCTTCTAAAATGCTTGGTAGCCAATAGCTAACTTCAAGCTAACTTCATCCTCTTCCTGTACATGCACAAAGGAAAGTGTTCAGGCAAGTCATGGCTGCAGGGCTTCTGCATATACCAGCATATCTCTATGGGATTTTCTATGGCCACTGGGCGCCCTCTAGTGGTGACTAGGGTGGCACTAAATGAGTTAAGATTAATGCTTTGCTCATTCAGGAATCATGTCAAGTGTTTACAGGAGTAGCACTGCCCCTTTAAGGGCAGAGCATAAGGGGAGGTGGCTGCGTCTGGGCCTGTTTGGCCATGCAGAAGCCTGAGTCCGAGTGTTTGTTGGGGACCTGTCCTTGAGGAGTGGTTCAGCTAGTATTCGGTAAGAGTCTTGAATCAAATATTGATGCTTAGATAATTCAGTGGTACAGCATTTCAAGATGTTAGAAGTTTTATGGAGGGGGTTTAAATGTTTAATGTTACAGTTGAATTAGTCCATATTCATCTAACTGCCACTACTTGGAGTAAAGTAGGTGAGATTGCGGCATTCAAGCGAGGATCAAACACGCTCACTCTCACACTTGCTTAAGTATGGAAATGAAGGTTCTTGCACAGGTGATTATTTGGCTTTATAAACACCATAGTTAATGTCCTATGTGGTGGAATGGTGGAAAGTTGATAAGGGAGGTTGTTAAATGGGCAATGCATCATGGGTAGTGTAGTCTATGTACTGCTACCATACACATTCACACTGTTCTCAGTCTAGCAGTGTTGCCAGGTCTGCCCATTATAAGCAACTCGGTCTTGTTTCCCCATAACTTCTAGTTGTGGGTTGTTTGTTCGGGCTTGTTCTGAAGTAAACATCCTTCCAACATGCTTCCTGTTAGAATCAGCCTAGTCTGTGTGCAGAGTGGGTTAATTCCCTTTTTGAGCCACATGAGGTCAAGCAGCTACTGTGTGTAGTGTGGGGAGAGTTGAAGACTTGTTAGAAGGTTGCATGGGAAAAGTACAGTTGCATGATGGTACAGTTCTACTAAAAGGAGATCCTAGGAAGCTCTCCCTATTTACTCAGGAACCTTTGAGAGAGAGGTTTGAGTGAGAGGAATATTCCAGCATGGTGAGAGGCTTGTTCACTGCTAAATGCTAATGTTAGCGCATTTGGAACCTTTGAGTTGTATAGAGTAAGAGGACACATTCCAGCATGGGGAGAGGCTTGTTCACTGCTAAATGCTAATGTTAGCGCATTTGGAACCTTTGAGTTGTATGGAGTAAGAGGATACATTCCAGCATGGGGAGAGGCTTGTTCACTGCTAAATGCTAATGTTAGAGGCTAATGCTAGTAACTCAGGGGTTGTCATTGTCTCATGCTACAACGCTAGCATGGCAACACTGGGATAGCCATGTGAAAAGCTTGTTCACTGCTAAATGCTTATGTTAGCGGCTAACGCTAATGTCTTGTGCTACAAACGCTAGCATGATAACACTTAAGTGGCCATGTGAAATGGATAAACTGAGTTGATTATTGTATCTATGCACAGCCAGTACATGCTGAACGTTGTTCGGAACAGCGTTAAACACTTGTTCTGTAATTTTGCACACTGAAAGGCTCTTCGGTGTAAAAACTATTTACTGCAGGCTGGCTGTTGCTTTGACTCTACCATTTCTCTGTATGCTCAACTTATGCTCATGCTAAAGCTGCTACATGTCTGTTGCTAACAACATGTTTCATTTCCAGGCTTCTTTCTTTATCAGTCGTGCTGCTATCTCGGATGCTACAATGATCACATAATTGTGCTAATGGCTTGTTGCTGCTGCTTCAGTCAGATACTATCATGTGTCCTATAATTTCAGCTATTGCTAGCTCCACCCAACCTGCTGCTGCCTGCTAGCATAACTGCTAATAATTACAGCTAATGCTACTGCTAGTTAATGCTGACATCATGTTTAACTTTACAACTCATGCTAAAGCTGATACATGTCGGTTGCTAACATCATGTTATCATTACAGCTCCATGCCGGTTGCTAACATCATGTTATCATTACAGCTCGATGCCGGAGCTGCGGCATGCCCACTGCTACGGCCTCAGGTTTTATCATTGCAGCTTCAGGCTAAAGCTGCTACATGTTCTGCTAAATTGTGTTTTTCTTTATAGCTTCTTGCTGAGGCTGCTACATGTCTGCTGCTAACATCATGTTTAACTTTTCAGCTTCATACTGGAGCTGCTGCAGCATTTCATTGCAGCGTTGTGCTGCAGTGCTGCGTGCTTTCTGCTAACATGTTTATCTTTATAGTTCGTCCACTACTGTATAATACCATGAGGCCAGTCAGGAGCCGGTCGGCACTGCAGAGGGCATTGCTACTACAGCTTCAGCTAACGCTACTTCTGCTGCAACCATGAGCCCGCCTGCCTGCATGCTGCCTGTACTCCCGCCTGCCTGCCTGCCTGCTGCACACCCGCCCGCCTGCCTGCTGCGCGCCCGCCCCCTGCTGGCCCGCCTGCTTGCACGCTACAGATTCGGCAGACGGGAGTGGCTGCCTGCCTGTTTCATGAGCGACATCCATGTGTCGGGAATGGGATGATCGAGGATTCTGGATCGAGGATGCTCACCTGGACCTCCTCCCGAGCCATGAAAGGCAGGTCATTCGTTAATCAAACTGCATCTTCATCTAAAGGCATAATTATATGGCTGATAAGTCAGATGTATTATATAGATTGCATGGTTGTATTATAATTAATTATAATTATAATAATGATCGTTGCAACAAGGCTCAAGATGATTCTAAGTATATTCAAGTCTCTGCAGCACCTTATGATGGTATGAGTTAATTGATATTCAGCCGGGTAGTGCAACAAGGCAATCCAGTCTACGTTCTCAACTAATACTTCTTTTTATCCTCCATTTCATGGTATCTGCGTGGCCTCTGGCGAGGCAAGCTGTATCAAGCGACTTCCTCTTACTATACCCCTTGTGCACAAACTGGTGGCTCACTTAAGGCAGGGGTGTTTCGGTGCATATGTTGATTTGTTACTAGAAACAGTTTTCTTCTCTGCTTTCTACGGGTTTCTCAGGTGTGGGGAATTTACCTCTAATACAGATCGCTTTGATCCTCTTCACGACCTTAGCATGGCAAATATCACGGTCGATTCTCACATGTATTCAATATTTCTCAAGCACTCTAAAACAGACAAGGAAGGGACAAGTAATTATTTCTCAAACTAAAACCATGTTTTGTCCTCTGTCCTCCATGGTCCGGTACCTGCAAAAGCGTCCCCTGGCGAGGCAAGACGAGCCCCTGTTCCTGACGGACAAGGGGAAGTCAATGTCAAGGGCATGGTTTACGGCCAGACTCCGTCTCCTCTGCAAAAGATGCGGGATGCCTCCAGAGCTGTACACGTCCCACTCGTTCCGCATCGGCGCAGCTACATCAGCAGCCACCCTGGTCCCAGCTTCAACACTCAAAGTCATGGGCCGCTGGTCGTCAACAGCGTTCGAACGTTACATTCGCCCAGGGACAGCGGACATTCTGGCGGCCCAAAAAGCCATGGGCGCGATGGAATGAGGAGTCGGTCTATCCGAAGCAACAAGGTGGTGGCACGGGCAGCGCAGCTGGTAGGGATTAGGCTACTCCATGCAGGTTGATGTCCAATAAACATGGGTAACTTTAATTAGCTCACTCCCCTTAAGCGCGGTGCACAGCTCAGTAAAGTAAATTAAAAGTAAAAGTAAATTAAAATAAATAAATAAAAAATAATAAAATACAAATAATTATCAATCATGCAATTAAATTAATCCAAGGCCAGCAGGGGAGCTTCCCGGCTCGAATGGCCTTTCTTTAAGAACATCTGCTTCTTAAAATAGGCTAATCATTCAAGAATAGGCGAAGCTTCGCAGCTACACAGAATAGGTACATTTTCACTATCCATAGAATGATCTCTCTTTAAGATGCAGCTGTATCTTTTTTGCATAAGTTAAATAAATTCAACGTAGAGATCGCAGCCAGCGGCTGTTCACATAGTTACTGCTAAGCGTTAGGATGGCTTCTTTGTGGTAAAGACTCTGCAGTCTTTTTGCTTTAATCATATAGAAGTCTGCAGTGGCGCTCTGCTGCTTCACATAACCAGAGTCTGACTGACACAGGTTTTATGTGGCGTTGGGTTCCGTGTTTTGGGGGGTTTTAAAGCGCTCTCTGGTTGGCCGAGCCCTGCCAAGACAGAGAGCAAGCTCATTAGTTTTGGGGGGTATTGCTGCGTTCCCTGATTTTGCTTAGCATGCTCAGAAATGCCTGCACAAAATTCAGGGAGCATCTCCGATCGCGGAGCCCTTCAAACGCCAAGTTTAACTGTATTCCATTTATGCAATAAATGGTTAAATAGCCTTGCCAATATCTTGCCGAGTCTATCTGTTCATTATGTTATTAATTGTTATATTCTTGACGTGAATGTTCCTGCCTAAAATAAAGCATAGCGTAAGTTTATGCAGGGCATGGGAGTCAAGTCGCCGCCAGTCTGAGTGTCAGTTGTCAGTCAGCTCTGTTCTCATACCTCATTAACATATCTGCTGGTCATTATGTCACATGACTGCCATACTCCAATCAGAGCTCTCAATCAGTAGGGAAGGCTCCTTTAAATAGAGCTTGCTTTCCCTACCAATGCTTGGTTCCGAAGCTTCGGAATCATTTGCTGCTTGCTTCCTCCTCCACCCCAGCCTCCACCTTTGCATGATCACTCTGGCTAAGCTCAAATACTTGTGATTGTCTGATTAAGTTACATGTCAATGTGGTTAAGCAAGTACTGTGATCTTGTCAAGTTTCATGTCATGTTGTTAAGCTCATACTGTGATTTTGTCTAAGTTCATGTCAATGTTGTTAAGCTCAATACTGTGATTTGACTATGTTACATGTCACGGTTATTGCTATTTGCTATTCTATCCCTATGGGGGGTATTGCTGCGTTCCCTGATTTTGCTTAGCATGCTCAGAAATGCCTGCACAAAATTCAGGGAGCATCTCCGATCGCGGAGCCCTTCAAACGCCAAGTTTAACTGTATTCCATTTATGCAATAAATGGTTAAATAGCCTTGCCAATATCTTGCCGAGTCTATCTGTTCATTATGTTATTAATTGTTATATTCTTGACGTGAATGTTCCTGCCTAAACTTATTATTACGTATTATTTTGTGCTTTAACTGTTGAAAGATAGCAGATCTGCTATTTTTGAAAGATTGTGAAAATGTGTGCAAGTATTTGAATATTTCAAATCCTTCTAAGGTTTTTATGTCAGTGGTGCTCAAAGTTTTTCACGTGAAGGACCCCCAAAATGATATGTATTTGGCCACGGACTCCCATGTCAAAATATGTAGTTCCAGGGACCCCCCAGAAGCAAAATCGGAGTTACAAATGTTCGCTTAAAAAAATACATATAAAGATTTGCACACATTTTCACGACTTTTCAAAAATAGCAGATCTACAAGCTCGCAGCAGTGCCGCGCTGTGAGCTTGTAGATCTGCTATTTTTCAATAGCTAAAAGTATAAAATAATTAAGGCCCCTCCATCTTGGGCCCTAGTAACTCAGTCCCACTTTTTCCCCCTTTGACACCCCTGCAACTGAAGTCAGCAGCGCGACTGACTGACTGACTGACGGCGCTATTAAATCCGCTCGCCAAACAGGAATTAATTACCTTTTGATTGAAAGCTATGCTGTAAGCGAGCCAACAGCTACCGTTGTTTTCTTATTATTTTTATTTGCCTTACGGCGAAGGGTTCGCACTGGATGGATGTAGAAGCGCTGACGCCAGGAGTGTCCTTGCGGAACCCATGTTATTGGAACGTTCAAACCTACGTGTGTGGCGTGGTGAAGCTTTGCAGCGATGGTTTCGGGCCGCTGTTAAAAAAGATTTCTTTTTAAAATCCATCAAAACAGTGGTTCTCAAAAATGTTTATCCCACATTCCCGGGTCACCCCTGTCAATAACTTTTTTTTATCCACGGCACCCCTAGATTCCATTGATACTTTACAGTACCTTACGTTTATGTGGTAGTTAAATATGTAAATCTTTCCCCCTATAAGATCCATGTCAACAAGGAAAAGAGAATAGGACAGATTGAAAATAACTTTTATACTTTACGTTTAACCACTTGAACCCCATGCAGCATCCCTATTCTGGGGGGAAATTCATAAAAAATAGACAATCTACAAGCTTTAATGGCCAAATATGGAGCATGACATGAGGAGTTTGGATACCAAGTGTACCAAGTTTTGATACTAACTGCTCCCTACGGTCACAACCAACACAGTGTCAACAGCAAGGCTGGTGTTTGGGTCAATCCTCCATGAATTAGACTTTAGCAGCAGTCTGCAGTGTGCTTCCACGTTCAGCGTGAACCTGTCAATCTAATCTCTTAAACAGGAATTAATGATCTTTTTTTAAAGCTATACAGTGAGCCAGCCAACAGCTAGTGTGTTTTAATTAGCCGTAGCAGGGAATTGATCACCAATTGAAAAGCAATATAAGGGTGCAGGGATCTCAAAGCGATCTGTACAAAGCGGGCTGTACTTCCATCCCATTATATAAACTAGCCCTTACCCGTTCAAAGATATGGGCTACGAAATGATGTGCAGTGTGTGGGTTATGGGATGTGCACTGTGCACACAGTATATGAGGGATGGAAAGTAACTTTAACTGGTGCTAGCATGCTAATATGTAGGAGCATCAATGTAAGAAATACCCGTTCCATTTAACGGCTACAGAGATACTGTGTACCGATCTGCGTGATTTTTGGACAACATCTGTAACAGGGCCAGAACCCCCCCCCCCCCGCCCGCCTGCACACACACACACTCCCCCCCCCCCCCCGTGTGTGTGTGTGTGTGAGTGGGTTTGTGTGTGATTGTGCATGGCCTGAACAACAGCGCCCCTCCCTTAACATGTGTGGTCACAAAAGGTACTGTAGGCTAAATAGATATAGATACACCATAAAAATGCTAATATACAGCATACGATTTGTGAAAGTGACAAACGGGCTTCACAGTTATGTCAGGTGTGTTCATATGCTGATGGTGATGCGATTTCAGATCAATTGCTCCAGCCACTGAGGAGAAACGCTGAGACAGACAGACAGACAGACAGACACTCACTCACTCACTCACTCACTCACTCACTCACTCAGACATTCGCAAAATTATAGTATAGATGTCTTCTTAATCCTTCTTCTCAGTGGTTCTCAAACCTTTTCATGTCAAGGACCCCCACAATTACATGTATTTGGCTTCGGACCACCATCTCAAAATTGTTCCAGAGACTCCCCCCGAAGCAGAGATTTGCAAACATTTCCACGATAAAAAAATAAATAGCAGATCTACAAGCTCAAATGTAACTCAAATGCCACGCTGTGAGCTTGTATATCTACTATTTTTAATAGCTAAAGTATAAAATAATTCGAGGTCTTGAATGGCTTAGGGTTTAGCTGTCATCCAACCGGTCCCGGCTTGTTCTGTTATGAAACTTGATCGAATGAAAAAAAATCTACTTCTGTCAGTCAGGGGGGGCGAATCAGGTCGTCTGGCTGAGACACTTTTAACGAGATCGGGAAGGGATAACGAGATCAGTCATGCCCGAGCGAGTACCGCGGAGGATGATGATCTATGCAGTGATTACCAACCCTTCACCCAGAATTAATCACTTATAAACCTCTGCTTCTCAACCTCTTCAGACCGTGACCCCCACCCAAAACATTCATAATGTTAACGGAGGACCACCCAAAATAATCATATTTGAACTGTGGACCCCAGACGATGACAAGCACTGCATTGTTGTCGGGTGGAAACCGTTTGTTTTGTATTTATAATTTAAAAAATGATTTAAACTAGTGAAAATAGCTGTTCTACCAGCAGATAAGGCCTTGCGTTTTGTGTGACACTCTTGTATGATGTGGAAGGCCTTACTTTACGAAAAAAACATACAAAAAAGTAATAATTTGAAATTGGAGATACCAGGCTTCTGCCCGACAGTGACGGCTTGGAATTGCAGGAGTGTGTGAGGCATTCCATATAGACTTGGTTCCACAGATGAAAAAAAAAGAATAAAAAAAAAAGAAAATAGCAGATCGACAAGCATACAAGGCCTCGAAGCCTCTTAATATTTGTCAAATTTGGCCCATTGTCTGACCGTTTCCTTTTATAGTTAGGCTACTTAAACTGTCATGTTGCAAACGTGCACATACAATATGCACTTATACTGTAAGTTGGTTTGTTTACTGTTGAGTGAGAAAACAACGTTTTCTCATAGCAAATTAAGCTAATAATTCAGGGGTGCGAGACCCCCACTGCCTTTGACTATGAATAGCAATAGGCTTTCCTGTTGTTATACTGTAGTCCATCCATCTCTCTCTCTCTGCCCCCCCCCCCCCCGCACCCCGCACGGAGTTTATAAGCAGACTTGACCTATGAGATTAACTTCTTACATGCTTGATAATCACCAAGGCTTTGTGGGAGCTTTATAATAAACCAGAAGAAAAAATGCCGCTTTCATTTCTCCCTCTCTGTCTCTCAACCCTCAATTTCTATTGCTTATGTGTGCGCGTGCATGCGCGTATGCGAGTGTGTGAGCGTGCGTGTGTGTGCGTAAAAGTATTTTGAGCGCGTGTGCGCTCTGAGGATGAAATGTGTAGTGGAAAACGAGTCACAAACACACACATGCACGCACACACACACACACACACACACACACGCACGCGCACGTGCGCGTCAGCATTCAAATCTGCGTGTCTTTGGTTTAAGAGATGAGAAGTGTGTGTGGATTAGGGACTTCATTTGGTTATAAATAATCCCCAGTGGAGAGATGATGAAAAAGTCTTAGGAAGATGTTCCACTAGTGGTTTAAATATACTGGTTTATCCAAACAAACTGGAATGAGGTCAGTTCTGGTGGAGGACACACTGGAGTCATGGAGAATGAAAAGAAAATACCTCCTCCATTTTCACTGGATTTAACACATAGCAGATCTAGATGTTCTATTTTTGAAATACTGTGGACATTTGTGCAAATCTTTGAATATATATATTCATTTAAAGCAAACATTTTTAACTCAAATCTTTGCTTTTAGGGGTCCCTGGTGAAATACATATAATTCTAGGGGTCCTTGACATTAAAAACTATGAGTGCCACTGATAAAGAAACAATTGTTTCCAAAGTGGGGCGATTGGCATACAGTGTGTTTACTACGTTATGACACCGTCATGAAATGTGATCTTATATACCAGGGGTCTTCAACAGGGGGTCCGGGACCCCTAGGGGGTCCTCAGAATTAATAAAGGGGGTCCTCCAAATCTTTGAGTGCTAGAAAGTTTTATATATATATATATACCGGTATATATATATATATATATATATATATATATATATATATATATAAATTAACCACTTGAACCCTAGTGTCCTTACTCTGAGAACGTCAGCCAAAAAATTGCTATTTTAGGCAAAGAGGTTTGGTGTAGAGGAGAACAAAGATCAGAATGAAAGGTCAAGTTTATTATGGTTCAAGTGGTTAAATATCTGAGAACACATTAACATGAATCCAAAATACACTGATGATTGTGCTGTCAAACAATGAAACTATATGGAATCTATGAACAGGTTTTGGGGGTCCCTGCTTCATCTCTCTCTCTCAACTAAGGGGTCCTTGGGCTGAAAACGTTGAAGACCCCTGTTATACGGGTGGAAACATTGTTATGTCCAAAACCATTCGTTTTGTATTTATTATTTTAAGAAAAATCTAAAATAGTGAAAACAGCAGATGCGAGGCATTTTGTGCTTGCAGATCTGATATTTTCGAAATTTTTGAAACTTGGAGATACGAGGTTTCTGCCCGACGGTGACGATGTAGGCCTACCGCCCTGCGGTAACTGTAAACAAAAACAACAGTCTGACAGAACGAGTCAAAAAGTTGCCCTTTCCTCCTTCCGGCAGGGGAAGAGAAACCGTTTCCTGACACATTCTGGCACAGAAGGAAGATTCTGTATATTCCACCTGCAGCATGAGCGAGATATCGACTGACAGAGAATAGACAGGGGTGTGACACCACATTCTGGGCCCTGGGTACAAGGATTCACTGCGGGCCCCCCATGTGCTTTAACTATCGAAAAATCGAACATTTTGTGCAAGTCTTTGAATATTTCAAATCCTTCCAAGGTTTTTTGTAAAACCTATGTCAGTGGTGCACAAACTTTTTCATGTGAAGGACGTCCAAAATGATATGTATTTGGCCACGGACCCACATCTCAAAATATTTAGTTCAAGGGACCCCCAGAAGCAAAAATTGAGTTACAAACGTTCACTTATTGGAAGATTTGCACACATTTTCACGACTTTTCAAAAATAGCAGATCTACAAGCTCGCAGCTGTGAGCTTATATATCTGCTATTTTTCAATAGCTAAAGTTACTAGGGCCCCTCCACCTTGGGCCCTAGTAACTCAGTCCCACCCCCCCCCCCCGTGACGCCCCTGAGAATAGACACTATATTCTAACTATACAACAAGAGGCAGATATTAACTGACAGCTGTGTTCTACATGAGGAAGAGGAGACGTGACGGAGACAGGATGCTATATTCTGACTAGAACGCGAGGAAGAGATGACGTTGACAGAAGAGGATGCTCTTTCTGATGTTGCACTTGGAATTAGGGATGGGACGATAAGCGATATTATGGTTTATCGTGATAAAAAACACTCACGATAATCGTATCGTGGAGATTTAATGTATCGTGATATCGTCCTTCGTCATGCACTGGGATCAATTCACCTTTTATTTGCCGAGCTGCACATCCGGTACCACTTAAACCCTCTAGAAGTGGTAAAAGGTACTTATAATATACTTGATACAGTCTTTTTTTCACACTCAAATAGCCGGAAAAAAAAGATGCATTGTGAGGTTGTAGATCAGCTTTTTTTATTTTATTTTTTTTGCAAACGTTCCACCCCAGGATAATGGATTTTGATTATCGTGATAATATCGTAATTCACGATTTCTTTTGTCACAATAAACGTGATATGAAATCTTCATATCGTCCCATCCCTACATGGAATATAGCTGAAACGGACACGGAAAGGACGCTATATGATGAAAAGCGCAGCTCTACAAGCTCACTCATTACTCGTCACTTTAGATCGGCAATTTTCAAACAGGTCTGAAGTGTTATAGGTCTGCATCATGAAGTGGCCATGTAATAATAATCTAAATCTAAAAAGTAACTAGTAACTACGGTACATTTTTTTCAAATATTTTAAAGTGTAGAGTAGAAATCCAAAAATTGCTTTTGAGATGTAACGGAGTGGAAGCAAAACTTTTGACATTTTTAAAATACTCCAGTAAAAAAGAAGAAAAAAAATCACAAATTGTCCCGTACTTGAGTAAATGTACTTAGTTACTTTCGAACACTGCTAATATTCTAACAACATGAGAAAGAGGTGAAACAGAGAGAGAGAGAGAGAGAGAGAGAGAGAGAGAGAGAGAGAGAGAGTAAATCGTATCTCCAAGTTTCACATTTGTATGCGAGGTGTTGTGCTTAGATCGTAGATTGGCTGTATTCACTATTTTAAATAAAAATGTAATCCCCTTTTGCACACAGTCACGTGCAGACACACACACACACACACACACACACACACACACACACACACACACACACACACACACACACACACACACACACACACACACACACACACACACACACACACACACCTTAAAGGCTTCTAATTTGCAGGTCCCAGTCGTACTGACCTCGCCGATAGAAATCTAACCGAGAGACAGGAATTCCCCAGCTGACGGGCATTGTTCATATTCAGCATCTTCCAATGTCTATCTCTCTACCTACAGTATGTCAGACACACACTCAAACAAGCACGCACACACACACACACACACACACACACGTACATGCGAACAGGCATGTGCACACATAGACATCAAGGGGGGCTTGAGCCCCTGCTCTTTTATCCGTCTGTAAAAAGTGCCCTCTCTCCAGACCATGAATGCAGTTTTTACTATGGTGAAAGAAATGCAAATGCCCCCTCTTTACATGTCATACCTGAAGGCAGCATTCAAGAGGATTGCCTTGTCCAAACTCTCCTGAACTTGAATGCGGCATCTTATGTTGAAATAATTGCCCTCTCTGTGTAGAAATCCATGCTGTTACACCACAACTCTAGAATTGACTTGATCATGCTTAGTTCAGTGAGGTATTAAGTACCGAAAATAGCTGACCTCCAAGTTCACAACATGCGTCGCACTGCGACACGTTGTGACCTTGGAGGTCTGCTATTTTCAATATTTTCACCAAAAGGCCCTTTTAGAAATTTCAGCCCCTGCCTCTCTAACATTCTCTGCACGTCCCTGCATACGGACACACACGCACACATGCACACATGCACACGCGCGCGTGCGCACACACACACACACACGCGCACGCACACACACACCTTGACGGCTGCTAATTGGCAGGTCAGTGGAAGGTTCTCCCGAGTCAACCGATCACTATTATTGGATCAATAACAGTGACCTCCACCAACCATAGACCATGCCATACGGATATGCAGAATATATAATCACTTTTTAATAATAAATAAACCAAATAACCTTTATTTAACCAGTTCAGTTGGCCTAGCGGTTATAAGAGAGTCCGCCCTGAGAACGGGGAGGTCGGAGTTCGAATCCCCCCCGGCCGGGTCATACCAAAGACTACAAAAATGGGAGCCAGTGCCTCCCTGCTTGGCACTTAGCACCAAGGGTTGGATTGGAGGTAAGTCTCATGTAGCATCAATCTATTACTATTCCACAATCTCCGAATGATATATATACATATACACCTCCTGAAATCCAAGTAATGATAGCTGGCATTTACGTTCACAAAAACATATTTTAAAATGTAATTTCTGATAGCCAGCAATATATATGCTTAGATTTATATTAGGATAACTGTGCACAACTGTAAAAAAAATAAAACGGAAGTGGGGAGGAGGAGGAGGCTTCAATTCTGCTTTATCGCTTCTCAAACCGGATACTCAGTCATTACCAGAACTTCCGTCTCCCAGACTGTATGACGGGAGCGTTTGCAAATTGTGGGAGGCAACAATCTGGTGCTGCAAGACTAGATTGGGGTTAACTCATTGCCTGGATGGAGAGGCTAACCTATGTGGTTAGAGGTAGACAGAGTGACTTTGACCGGCTTTGGGAGGTGTACATGAACGCCATGGAAACAAGAACCTAAAGGGAATGTGTGGCTAAAGAGAAAGAGAGAACGGGAGGAGGAAAGGAAAAGAAAAAAGAAAAGAAAAGAGAAGGATGATGTGAACAATGTCATTTGTTGGGTAAACACATTTTCCGCGGTGATGGTGTAAAAAATCCATTATGCGTTAGATCAACGGAGAACAATTCACTTCCTTGTTGATTTCCTCTGGCTGTAAGGCTCTGTGGCCAGTGACTGGTCTTCTTCTTCTTCAACACATAACAGGCAAATTCACATTCATTCTCGCATGACGCCGCCCTCTGCTGCCTGGCAGACCAAAGTGCACTATTGCACAATAAAATAAAATAAAAATAAATAAATAAATAAATGTCTGTCTATCTGCTATAACGTCGCAAAGGTAAGCCGCTTTTTGATGGCACCAGACCCAATAAATAAATAAATAATCTGGCAGTAGGAGAGTTAATGGGCATGTGCAGGGGGTAGGCTGTGTGTGTGGGTGTGAGTGTATGTATTGTGTTATGTGTAAAAATAAAATCTATAAACATAAATTAAAAAAAACAGTGAAATACATATTCCCATTTTCTAGTTATTCTCACATACCACCTGCAGTACCCCCACTTACATCAAGCACCCCCATTTGAGAAACAATGCTTTAGAAGACAATGGGAAAAAAAAACGCATAGCGCATAGTCTATGAGGCGATGTGGTGGAAAGCCGGGTTGACGCGAGAGCATTTTATCTTTCAAATGGATGGTCGCGTCTGGACCGGGATTATTGTCCGTTTCCAGCACACCCGTGGGTGTCTTTTGAGGGCTCCCGCACGCGGATCGGAGCGATGTAGCATATTCAGCGGTTTTTCAAAGGTCGGTGGAAAAACGCCCTAATTCGTGGCAGTCAATCAAGTCTCAGTGACAAACCAGCGCCGTGTCCAGGGGGTGTGCTTGTAATATCACGCTGCAGAAACAGGAGATTTAATTCAGCAAAGGCTAAGGTATATGGCAAGGTCACCTCACAACGTTATATAAATCTACTACAGTACCAGTAAAGCCTCTATCAGAGTCCAGGATGAAGAGCTATTCACTTTACCGCGGTGTAGTTTTCTAGCTATCACCTAAAAATACATAACAAAGCCTAGGTGATAGCTAGGAAACTACAATGCGGTGAAGTGAATAGCTCTTCACCCTGGACTCTGATAGAGACTTTAGACTCCCTAATCGGGAGATAAGAGACCGTCAGCTCGCATACACAAACTTTAGAAGGCAATGGTAGGCAATCAGGAGGGAATATGAGATACTGTGTACCTCTTTGTGTGATTTTAGGCCAAAATCTGTAGGAGCAGTGTCCAAAAATGTGTGTAGTAAGTGAATGGGGTAGGTGCAAGAAATCATTAAAAATGAACCACTTAATTGGGAAGATATTTCGGCTTGGCACCTGGCAGAATCTTAAAATATATCCTTTTAGTTTTAAGAAAAAAACAAGTGGCGAAAAGAAATCCACCCTATGCACGTGGACACCCCTTTCCTACTAGACTATATTGTTCAGCACTTTAGGACAGTTGAATACGAGTACATGTGTGCGTTATCAGTGCATCAAGATTAGAACAAGGCATGATTTCAAAAGAAGAGAAAAAGAATCCAAGGGACAGGTTGTGAAGTACATTTACTGTTCACTAGGTAGAGCGGCCACTTGGGAACCGCGAGGTTCCCGGTTTGATTGATTCAATCGATCCCGGGTTAGTGTCAAAGTGTCCTTGAGCAACGCACTTAACCCCTAACTGCTCACCATGACACATTTGGATCATGATGGAAGCCATGCCATGTCTCTTATGAAAGCACGTTGCACAGCCAAAATCGCAGATTATTATTTTAAGATTTAGCGTATTTGAAGCGGCCAAACCGTCGTCAAATATTTTCAAAGCGTCTTCCATGAAACCCTAATGGTCTTTGATGGTGAGATTTTTATTCAAATGTTGCTTTAATCCATGCGTGGTTCCCTCTGCCCTCGGTGAGTGAATGTGTGAGTGAGGGAATGGGAAGACGTAATGTGTGTGTGTGCGTGCGTGCGTGCATGTGTCTCTGAGTGAGTGAATGGGAGGACGAGACGCTCATTGTAAAGGGCTTTGGATAAAAGGCACCGTTTACCATTTTTTTTTCACCGGGCATTCTTCTTCGATGTGACACAATGGGAGGAGCTTTTGGTAAATATCGCTGACTCTTCAGAAAACCATTAATATTAAGGAAACTCCCCCTCCACACACACACACACACACACACACACAAAGCAATAGCCGTTGAGATGTCTTAGGTGCACGTCCCCTAGGGCATGTGCGTGTGCGTACGTGCCCGTGCGTGCGTGCACTTATTCAATGTGCTCCGTGGCGGTATACAGCGCGTGCACGGCGGGGAAAGGGAGGCCGGCTCTATGAGAGTGATGACAGAGTAGATTTATGATCCAGCGAGTCATTTAACCCGTTCATAACGGGTACACACATTTTGTGCTTTAACTCTTGAAAAATAGCAGATATACAAGCTCACAGCGCGGCACCGAGTGCCGCGCTGCGAGCTTGTAGATCTGCTATTTTCGAAAAATCGTGAAAATTTGAATTTTGACCCGATTTTGACCCGATTCTATGAGTGTCTTTTGAATCCTTCTAAGTTTTTTTTTTTTTGAAAAAACCTATGTTTCTATATGTCAGTGGTGCTCAAAATGTTTCATGTGAAGGACCCCCAAAATGACATGTATTTGGCCACGGACCCACCCCATCTCAAAATATTTTGTTCGAGGGACCACCCAGAAGCTAAATTTGAGTTACAGACGTTCGCTTTTGATTTGCACACATTTTCACGACTTTTTTCAAAAATAGCTGATCTACAAGCTCGCAGCGCGGCACCGAGCTTGTATATCTGCTATTTTTCGATAGTTAAAGCATTCAATAATTCTGGGCCTAAAAGGCTTAATCACCGCCGACGTCTCACTAGAGCTCTTCTCTCCCCTCAGAAGACCCATCCCTCCCCTCCTCCCCCACACACTATAGCCCCCCCCCCCCACCCCCCTTTCACCACCCCCCATCCCTCCCCTCACCGCCCCGGGCCATTACAGCCCAAATATCATGCTGACGTGGGGCCCGTGGCTGCAGAGATTTACGGCCCAATAGACCGTCATGTTCCTTATATGCACTCACACTCCTCGGGCACACACGCACACATACATATTGTACCAGATTCCTCTCTCTCTCTCACTCCAGAGGCCACAGCTAGGCCTTTGTCCTCTTGTGAGATGGTTCAAAATGAACGTGGATTTGATTATTTGATGATTAGTTACGTAATCGATTAATCATAGTAAATCGGTAGTTGGCGTCGGAACTTTGATGACTCCATGACCTTGTCCATGCGGTCACCCGAATGATGATGGTAACAGCTATGCTATCACAGCAGCTATGATATGACATAGTATACTGAAAGAATACCCATAAATAAATCTGCTTTAAGGAGGATGTGAGGGGTCTACCTAGGAGTTTGTCATGATTCTCAATCCATTGCAAGCATTTGTTTTGCAGGAAAAAACTTTCCTTGGGCTAGAAATGCCCCTCAAAAACACCCAAACTCATCACTAAACCATCGTTTTGTGGGACCATTTTTGCCGAAGGAACGTTCTTTTGTGCAAAACAAATGCTTGCAATGGATTCAGAATCATGACAAACCCCTAGTTAGACCCCTCACATCCTACTTAAAGCAGATTCTTTCTTCTGGGTATTTTCCTCCTTTATAGAAAGTCGATGGGAACCCAACCTGATATGGATAATTCTATGGGTAATTTTTTTAAAGTTTGGTACCCAAGGCTAAAATCCATCATAAGGTCCTAAAGAAGCCTGAAGCAAAGTTTGGCGCTTTTATCCGGTTCCTTTTTTGATAATTTTGTTAAGCCAACTCACTAGCAAGGCACCAACCTGCTCATCAGGAGCAACTAGGGGTTCAGAGTCTTGCTCAAGGACTTACATCCAAACTATAAGTCTTGTTCTAGGGGTGGTCTCTCTGTGTCATGGCTGATCGTACCAAACCCTGCTCCAGGGAAGAAGTTACGTGGAAACTTTCTCTCCACATTCATCTGATGTCGCGGCTGTCGCCTAAACTACCTGCCCTGGGCCCTAATCCCCCCCCCCCCCCCACCCCCACACACACACACTCTGAAAAGCCTGTGGCATAAACATATCATATCACAAGTGTTGTGGATACATCATCATCATTGTTCTTCTCACTCCCCCTAGGACTGTCACGATTATGGCATTTTAAATGATGATTAATTGTGTTTCTGTTGTTGACAATCACAATTCTGTTTGACTTGTAGGCTTTGAAGTTGCACATGGTAGATACGACACATAACCTAAATATACAAAGAAAATACTGATATATTTGAAAACGTTATACTTGAAAAAGGACATTGATCGTGGAAATAGCCGATCTACAAGCTCACAGCGCGTCGCATCGCGACACGTTGTGTAATTCCCTAATCCCCCCCCCCCCCCCCCCCCATCGCTGTACAGCTGACACATCGTCATCCCAACACACACACACACACACACACACACACACACACACACACACACACACACACACACACACACTCTTAGCTGTCCGTGTGCCAACATTTTCCAGTTGGCACAGAATCGCCGTGACAAAGCAGAAAGGACAGAGTGAATGAGCGGCGATGGAAGGATTCAGAGAGATATTCATTCCGTTACATTTGTCACGTTACGTTTTCTGTTAACTGATCGCCATCTGCAAGGCCCTCAACATCGCACGTAGCGACGCGTTTGGAGCATGTTGTAGGGCTGCTATTTTTTGATTGCTTTTGAATTTAGAATCCCCGAAAAGTAACAGTTTTGGACAACAAGGTTTCCCCCCAACAGAGACGATATCAGGCACGTGCACACATAGACCATAGATCAAAGGGGGCTTGAGCCCCTGTCCTTTGTTTGCCTGTAGAAAGTGCCCTCTCCAGACCATGAATGCAGTTTTTACTGTGGTGAAAGAAATGCAAATGCCCTCTTTCCATGCCATACCTGAAGGCAGCAATGCAAGGAAACTGCCTTGTCCAAACTCTCCTGAACTTGAATGCAGCATCTTATGTTGAAAGAATTGCCCTCTCTGTGTAGAAATCAAACAGCCCTTTTAGAAATGTCAGCCCTTGCCTCTCTAACATTCTCTGCACCTCCCTGGACGATATAGTATGCTACTAACTGTATGATATTCTGACTATATTAATATATAAAAAAAGACATCCGAGCATCCTTGGCATTAAGATCCAAATGCCAATATAACAATCCAACGTTCATAAGTGCATGCGGGGGCCAATGCCATAGGACTCATAGTAGTAGAGAGCTTTTCACTCACAACTCAAAACAGAAGTGGCTCTCCTCTCCTCTCCTCTCCTCTCCTCTCCTCTCCTCTCCTCTCCTCTCCTCTCCCGGTCCGTGCCAGGGTTTGTAGTGGTTTTTGGGACATTGGAGCGTTGCCTAAATCTGCGTGTCGAATGGTAGCTGAATGGAGGAGGGCCTGAATGGGTGGCTTGGAGGGTAAAAGTCTGGCCAGCGTCGAGTAGTTATGGTCCCGGTTTTGTGTTTACGGATACCAAACAAGCCTTCTTATTAACACTTGGGATGCCATTGTTTTTGTGATTATTTGGATACAGAGCGCCGCCATTCACTGCGCTTTATTTTGAAGAGCCCCGGAAGCCACGATCGTGTCCATGTTGAAGTTTCTCTGCAATCGAAGCGTATTTGGAGAAAGATTCCAAGATAAAAGCCGTTTCTTGGCAGCAGCAATGAATAGGAGCCTATGGAGATTACACGCTTCCTGATGATGGCGGCCGAGTTGCATCATGAGATATGACGTTTTTTTTCGCTCACCAGCCGCGGCCGCAGCACCCGTTTACCTGGTTACCATGGTAACCAGCTAACACGTCCCTGGACGTGATAACGGGGCCGTGGCGTCGCACCGCGGTAATTCTGGACCTACAATTGGCATCGGAAGTGTTAACGGTTCAATTACAGACACATCATCAGACCATGGCTGCCAATTCCCACCTGATGTTGTGAGGCAGTCCAGACTGCTCCAGACCGTACTGAATAACTGCTAGCTTGCATAGCGTCTTCATACTGGGACGTCCTAAGTCTAGGATGTACAGCCCTTTACGGGTTTTAAATCCTCCGAAGAAGAAGATACGATTTCCCACCGTGCAACAGCACATCCTATCCTTCTCAGGCGGTCCTTTCCCCTTGGGCTCAACCTTCTTCCAGGAGAAGCTCTCTGGATTGAATTTCCACATATCACTGAAGGTCTGGGAAACGTTGCGACCACCAAATATGTACAGCTCTCCGTTGTAGGCGAAGGCTGAATGAGCATAGCGTCCTTCTCGATAAAGCCATCCAGAGGAATGCCAGCGGTTGGTCTCTGTGTCAAACACTCTGATGGTGTTGTAGTGGTACAGTTGCCCCAGATGCCCCTTGCCCCCAAATACAAACATCTTTGTCCCGATGATGGTGGCAGAGTGACAGTCTGAAGCAATTGGTGCAGTGCCTTTGGTGTTAATTAAAGACCAGACCATTGTATTGGTGTCCAACTTGTAGATGTCATTAGTGCGTCCAGTCAGCTGGGTCCATCCTCCATGGATAAACATGACCTTTCCCAAGACACAGGTTGAGTGGTTGTATCTCATCTTTGGAACTGTTCCAGAAACCCTGGGCGCGGACCATCTGTGGGTGTCGACGTCAAACGCACAAAGCAAGTCTTTGTTGTCAAATTCTGTGTGAAGCCCACCCCAGATGTAGATGATATCTTCTATCAGCACAGCTGTGTAGCCCCAGCCCCAGTTTGAGGTAACCTCAAGGCGATGTTCCCCCTTTCCCCTCCTCACTGGGTGCAACTTCCTCCAGCTCAAAGACACCGTGTTGAAAACATGCACATCAATCGGAGCCTTGACCCCATTGCAGAAGCAGTACAACTCATGCTCCACTGCAACTGCAGGATGGTTCCTTAGTCCTGGTCCACCTTTCAGGTGCAGTGTCCAGCACAACATTCTTAACACCGTAGTTTAAGTCTTGCTCTGTGAAAGTAGAGTCCTAATGTGTGCTCTACTGCTTATTATTGGTCCAGTGGCGCAAATGACTCACAAAGTTTGACAGATCCACAAAGCCAAAGCTGATGAGTTGGGGTTTGGCCAATTAAGGAAGCCGGTGGCAGTTGATAGAGAATCGATGGACAGCACAGTCTCACAGTCACAGTCACAGTCCAATGGGAATCCTCTATCTTTCACAGCAGACAGTCCGTTTCAGCAGTGTTGACGACTAATCTTCAGAAGTGACTCCGCGCAGCTGGATCCGTTGTTAAAAAGTCACTGAATAACGTTTTGGTTTAGTCAACGTTTTATTTTAGAGGACATGGTTTCCGATGATGACATTGTGACGTCGTTGAGTGATGATCATAATGTAGGATAATTAATGACGTCAGTCAGGCCCGGCGGGCGGCCACAATGGCTAAGGATGCTATGCTTTGAGTGAAGGATACCCATATCCATATACTGTATGGGTGCCGAGTAAAAACAAAATACTGCATTTGCATACCAATGGGAGCGCATGCCAAACCGGTTGTGACTGAGGACAAACCAGTTGTGGCTTAGCAAGACTGAGTGACGTCAGTCCAACTGACTGCCGTCTGTAGGATGTCAACAGAACGTCATCACACAACGTATAACACATTAACCCGATACATTTTAAGGAAAAAAAGCAGTAAATAACTGAAGCATTGAAATCCGTAGTAGTGAAAGGTTATATCGAAGACGTGTGATTGAATTAGCGTTGATTTCGTCGGATAAAGCTATGATAACATATTTTTGTCGACTACCTTTTTTCACTGACGAAAACTGAACAAAACTAAGCTATGAACTAAGACTAAAAATATATTGACAATTTCATCAACACATAAAAACTAGACAAAAATGTTAGGGAGGGACTAGTGGAGAAGAGATCCAGTAGAAATAAAAGACAAGTCATTTTATGTTTGGTTGCGCCCCGGGCGCAACCAAACATAAAATGTTTTTTTTGTTATGCTCTGAAAATAGCGGATCTAAAAGCTCACAACATGTCGCAGCACGACAATCTACAAGCTTGTGAGCTTGTAGATCTGCTGTTTTCACTACAGTTCGTGGGAAAAACTAATTTCTCTTTTGGGTCTCGAGCTAAAAAGTTTGGGAAAGCACTGCTTTACACCTCCGCCTGTATGCAAGTTGACCTTTGACCTGAGCTATCAAACCCTGCTAGAACAGCGCGTGCCGTGACTGTCAACAGCCGTCAACGAATGACACGTTGTTATAACACAGACTGCAGGGTCAGTCTGAACGCAAGCCTTGAACCAGGAGAAAACACACGTTTCAGTTTGGGTGATTCAGATTCCTGTCAGTCCGTCATCGCCGTCTGGCAATGCCAGCCAGGCTAGATGTCTGTATCCGGGATGTTATCGTGACCTGTAGACCAGTGGTTCTCAGCCTTTTCAGGCCGCGACCCTCCCAAAATAATCATATAGGGCATACATGGGCAACTGGCACCTTCACTGAATGCGGCCCACAGGTTGATATCAGAATACTGATATAATTGATGTTAGCTGTGTCAATTCCAAACATGCAAACATGACCCGCTTTAATTACTTCAGTCTATATTAGTAGCTTAATGACTAGTATAGTAGTATTAAAATGTTAGTCTTTTTTTATGTCCAACGTATTTGTATTCAAGTTCATAAAAGTTAACATGAGTAAACTAAATGCATTCGAAATTAAATCAAAATGTTACTTTTCAGGATTCCAATTCGAAAATAACAAAAAAAGATATCAGGATTCCAATTCAAAAGAAGCAAAAATTGCAGATCTACAAGCTCAAAACGCATCACAGCGCGATGCGTTTTGAGCTTGTAGATTGGCTTTTTTTTTTTGCTTCTTTTGTATGACAAAGTAAGTATAGCAATATGCAATGTGGCCCTCTGGAGTGAAGGTGGAAATATAGTGGCCCTCTCCATCATCAAAGTTGCCCACCCCTGATATAGGGTATGCACATGCATAAAGTGAATGGCAAATCGAGTCGCAAAGTGAGTTTAACCTTGTTTAATTTAATCAGATCTGACTTTTCTGTTTGGATGTATGGGCTGTCAAGGCCAGGAAGTAGTTTTTTGCCACTCAGTTGGCGTTCACGCATAACTTCCTGGTACGACGATGATGTCATGCACATATCCTCTATTTGAACAGGGGACCCACCAAAATCATCATCATATTTGAACTGGGAACCCCGCCCACCCTGATAAGCACTTCAAATTGGACTCATTACATTTAGTTTGACTGATCTACAAGCTCACAGCGCCTTGTGTGTGTGAACACGTGAGTCTCTGCGTGTGTGTACGTGTGAGTGTGTGCAAGTGAGTGCGTGCACTTGTGCATGTGTGAGTGCGTGCACGTATGTACGTGTGTGTTTGTATGTGTGTGTTGGGGATAGAGGTTCTCAGTTGACAAATCAGGTTGCCATGGGAACACAGATAGCTGCGTGGGAGGCAGGGACGGGACGGAGTGTGTGTGTGTGTGTGTGTGTGTGTGTGTGTGTGTGTGTGTGTGTGTGTGTGTGTGTGTGTGTGTGTGTGTGTGTGTGTGTGTGTGTGTGTGTGTGTGTGTGTGAGTGTGTGTGTGTGTGTGTGTGTGTGCGCGTGTGCAAATAGGCCTATATTTCTGTACTTTTTACTCAAGACTTTTATTTGACTTTTATTGTAAGGGCTGGGTCACACCACACCTTTATTCTACCTATGAGGTCAGATTCTGCCAATGCATTTCAATAGGGAATTTGGAAGGTTTTGGGGCAGAATTCCACCAATGGCATCAAACCGCTCAGTTCCCATTGAAATGCATTGGGAGAATCCACCCTCATCATTTGTAACTCAAATATTTGCTTCTGGGGGGGGGGGGGGGGGGTCCCCCTGATAAAAGATATTTCGAGATGGGGTTCGGCAGCCAAATACATACATGTATAAACATGAAAAAGTTTGAGAACCACTGACGTAGAAGCCTACGTTTTTCAAAAAAAAAAAAAAATTTGAAGGATTTAGAAAACATTTCTAGAATCAGGTCAAAAATATTCAAAGACTTGCACAAGCGTTCACGGTTTTTCAAAAATAGCAGATCTACAGGCTCGCGGCTGTTGAGGTTGTAGATCTGCTATTTTTCAATAGTTAAATCATAAAATAATGGTTATAGTAATAATGCTTGCCAGGTACAAAATTAGTCACTCTAGTCTGGATACGAGCCCTTTGGTAAAATACTTGAATTGCACAAAAGTCCTGTATGGACTTGAAGGGTGAAATCTCCAAACGGAGCACTCGCTTTTCCAAACAAGAAGAAACAAGGAGAGATTGATGACACACTCAAAGCCATTATGTGTCAAAGTTCAAGGCTTACATTGTGTCCTGTGCTCTGCTAATGTGATGTGTTGGGTAAACAAGCAACAGGAGGTGATTAGCAAATGATTCAGCGTCCTGGGAAGGGAACAGAGAGAGACGGCGGAGCTTCCAGAGACGAGTCTCGACTGGAAGAGCAACTGAACATCCTCATTCTAGAGAGCCAACGACCTTAAAATGCTTGAAAAGTTCAATCCAGTGTTTTTACAAGGCTCTTCTGGTTCGTGTGATTTAGACAGCAGCATGCTTATGTACACCAATGATTCTCAACCTGTGGGTCGGGACCCCCAGAGGTGTCCCCAATTTATTTTTGGGGGGTCCCCAGATGTTTAGCTAAATGTGAACATTGTGTTCTCACTCAAACAGTAAACAGACCAACACAGAGTATAAGTGTATGACAAGGTGTCTGCACATTTATAAAGTGACAATTTAAGGACTTTAAAGACCTTTTTAGTACCTCTGGTCAAACGTTGGGTCAAATTGTCAGAGGCAGAAATTGTGAAAATAGCCGATCTACATGCTCAGAGAATGTAGATCGGCTATTTTCACGAAAGGATAGTCAAACTAAATGTAATGCCAACTCCTACAATTCCAAGTGCTCGTCAGGGTGGGGGGGACTGTCAAGGTAGGGGGGGGGGGGGGTCCCCAGTTAAAATATGATTATTTTGGGGGTCGCGGCCTGAAAAGGTTGAGGACATCTGATGTAGACCATGGTTTTGCAAACTTGACACGTTGTGGGCTTGTAGATCTGCCATTTTTGGCGAAGAGACTTTTTTGTACACTGTAGATCGGAAAAAGAACACACTAAAGCCCCTTGCACACAGGCGCGTTTATCCGCACGGATAAAACGGACAATTTCATTTTTTAAAAAGAAAACAAAGATTCTCTATGACCTCATGCACACCGGATCCGAATTAGCCGTGCGACGAGTGGCTGCGGCCGTGCGTCTTTTTCCCGATCGAACCCAGTTCGATTTGTGCGTCTTTTGTCGCATGCGGTAAAAAACTCATCACTCCTTTTATGACTCCTTTTGGGATCTGCAGCGCCGATTCCGCACAGCACTGCACACCAAATCCAATGTGTTTTATTCATGCAGCAAACGAAAAAAACGCAACTGTCCTGTGTGCAAAGGGCTTAACTCAGGTTCGTTTTTTAAAGTATTAAACTGATACATTCCCAATATTATCAAAGTATTCCGAGGCACCCCTGGACTGGCGTCACGGCACCCTAGGGTGCCACTGCACCCACTTTGGGAAACCCTGCTGTAGACAGATGCCACGCATGCAGGTGTGTCAGTTGACCTGGCATCCTGGTTTGTAGTTTCAAAGTACAGCCAAGTTATTATTATTGTATTATTGTTTGTTGTGACGTTCCTTCAGACTGATGATAGGGTCATGGTTTACCTATGATCCTGGATTACTATCTCTACGCATTTGATGTATTAATTGTGTTTACTTTGCTTACTGTAAATCGCTCTGGATTAAACCCGGCTCAGTGGCCTTGTGGTTAGAGTGTCCGCCCTGAGACCGGGAGGTCGGGGTTCGATCCCCGGGTCGGGACATACCAAAGTTGGAACCCAGTGCCTCCCTGCTTGGCACTCAGCATCAAGGGTTGGATTGGAAGGGTTTACAGTAGATCAACACTACTGATTCCCGAGCGCGTCACGGCTACGGCTCACCGCTCTAAGAGATGGGTTAAATTAGGGTGACCATATTCTGAAAATCCAAAAAGAGGACACTCTACCCGGCATATATATATATATATATATATATATATATATATAATTTTTCCCCCAATTTCTTTTTCTATTACTAGTTTACCGCTCAATTATGCCCTATACCACTAATAGCCTATTATGTATTCAATTTTGAGGGGGTTCCAATTGGACCCTTTACAAATCTATTAATAGGCTAGAGAGATCCACTGATAAAGTATGCCTTTTGACTCCTGTATGAACGTTCAGCTTTGTAACTAAATAAAAGAGAGGTAGCCCATTATTCAAACCGCCGTATCTTCTGCTTTACAAGGTTGTAGAAAAGATTCTGTCAATTTAGTTAGCAGAAGAGCTCTCACCTCGCACAGACTGTCTTGTAAGCTACTTTGCAGTGTTATGGGCTTGAAGCAGAACTTTTATAATTGTAAATGCCTAAATGGACACAGAAGACTACCAGCTTTGCTGACAGAACGCTCTGCTTCTCAATGTTGGTCACTCGCACTTTTTGTGCATTTCATCAGTGATTGAAAGCCGCGGTCGTCGCGAGCACCTTCGCCTCGCCGATACGCATCCGTAGAGCCGTCTCCCGTCATTTTTAGACCAGGATTGAGGGAGTAGCAGGCAAGATTCCTTCACCAATGTAAACACAGTTGCTGAGGGAGTGAGCATTAATAGCGTTTGCAGTTCGTTTGGCTCTGCGCTGCGCGATCTGCTGCAGAGCTCTGCTCTGCTCTGCCTCTGATCTGAAAGCGGGACAGGCTGAGGGAGGGAGGGATCGCAGGCAGAGAGTAGTATCATGAATAATACACGTTCCGGGGTTAGCGCCTCTCACAGTGTGTTTCCAAAAGAACCATTGAACGTGCATTGTAAATGTCCGTGCTTAAACTGTGATATGCGCGAAACCCCGGACATTTGAAGGAATTTATAAAAACCCCCCGGACCGGCCGGACAGCCCCCTAAAAGAGGACATGTCCGGGCAAAAGAGGACGTATGGTCACCCTAGTTAAATGCGAGGAACAAATCTCTAATACAGCATTGTACAGTATGTGACAACTATTAGGATTTTTAACCCCTTTTGGGGTTGTTGTTGCTATGAACAGTATGTAGCAACATAGTTTTTTGGCAATTTTTGAATAAATATTTTAGGTTTTTCAAAAGACTTTGGTCAGGATTTCGAAGGCGGCCTAAATAAGTTAAGAGCGTCTGCTAAATCAATGGTTCTCAACCTGTGGGCCGGGACCCCCGAAAATTATTTTGGGATGTCCCCAGATGATTAACTTAATGTGCAACATTGTTTTCTCACACCCTAACCCTAACCCTAACCCAAGTTTAAGAGTATAGAGGGTATCTGCACATTTCTAAAGTGACAATTTAAGGACTTTTTAGTACCTCTAAAATGACAAATTAAACATTGTCCAAATTGACAAATATTAGAGGCAGAAATGGTGAAAATAGCAGATCTACACGCTCCGACGCCAAGGCCGATTCGCGGCCTGAAAAGGTTGAGAATCACTGTGCTAAATGGTCCTGAGTTGTAAACCGGCCCACTTGAAAACCGCAAAAGCACCCGCGGCCCATCCATCTGATCACTTCACGAGACATGACCTTTGACATGACCTAAATTCTAAAAGATCTCGATAGAGTAAAAGAATACAACCGCCTCAATCGTATATGGTACCTATTGTATTAACATACTCTACTCTACCCATAGAGATTGGACATGATTACATTTTATTCAAGTGACATACCGTACTACCACGTTAAAATGGTGTAAACGTGTTTTGCCCATGATTTGGGAACCCAGTAACCCACTTGCAATAATATCCTCACAGCTCGGTTGGGGAATGGCTGGTTTGAATCAAAAGTGATTGAAAATCAATACCGCGGGCCAATGATTACCATATAAATACACCAATAAACACTGTGTCCTATTCCAGGAGAGAGAGAATGAACATAATGTCACAAAAACAACTTTCTCACAAACCAGCACTTTGGCAAGCGTTTCTGGACACTGCATGGCTACGAGGAATAACACTCCATTATTCATAAACACACAGACCTTTCCAAGTCCCAACCGCAACCAAAACACACACATTGTTCGCCCCCCCAAAAAAGGCTAAATCCCAAACTCTCTTTTCACACTAGAACAGGGGTCTCCAACGTTTTCAGGCCAAGGACCCCTTAGTTGAGAGAGAGATGAAGCACTAGATTCCATATAGTTTCATTGTTTGACAGCGCAATCATCAGTGTATTTTGGATTCATGTCAATTCGTGTTTTCAGATATTTAACCACTTGAACCGTCAATACTTAATAAACTTTCACTCTGTACTTAGTCCGCTCTTTTTCCCCTCTACACCAAACCACTTTGCTGAAAATAGCTGTTCCGCTTTGCGTGATTTTCTGCCAAAACCTGTAGGAGCAGTGTCCAAAAATGTGTTTTGCAAAAATCAGCCTGATGGTGGTGCCAGAAGAGGGCCATGTGAGACATCAGGGCTGAAGGTTGTGATTTGCCATCCAAGGAGTGTGTGTGCAAAGTGTGGCATGGATAGGGCCAACGGTGCCAGAGACAGAGTAGGGGCAAAAGTGTGACGTGACGGACAGACTGACAGACAGTATTCTGAGAGATCCCTTGAATTCACCATTTGTCAGCCTTCTGATTGGTCCCTGACTGAGGTCCCTGACTGACCAACCAGCAGGCTATGTCTGCCTTGTCCCGCCCTGGTTCTGCCTTTTTCATATAGAATTTGCTAAAACCACATTTTTGAAGATATTAAAACATTTAAAAACATGCCCAGTCACTATACTGCACCTGAGAGGCTCCTTTTTTACTGAAACCAAGTTTAAAATGAGAATTTAAATACACAGAATAACAATAAGAAGCAACTGAATTTCAATGGTAGTAGATGGAGAGAAAGGACTTTTGTCCCACCAAGACACAGCAACCAATGGGTGCGAAGAGGGGCGGGAAAACGGGCGGGACTTGACAAAGGGTGAATTGCGCAACGTCACCCTGGGGCGCCCCCGGCACCCACTTTGAGAACCCCTGGTGCAGACAGAGGCCTCCTTCATTAAACACTTAAAACCTCCATATGGTTGAGTAGCAGGAGTCCCTCAGGGCTCTGGTCTATACCAGTGTCTTTTTCTGCTTTCTGTCACACCCCACAATGCAACACACAGGGGGGTTTAAGTTTAACCCATTTAGGCCTGAACACAATATGACGCAATATTTTATGCTTTAAATATAAAAAAATAGAAGATATACAAGCTCACAGCGCGGCACCGAGTGCCGCGCTGCGAGCTTGTAGATCTGCTATTTTTGAAAAATCGTGAAAATTCGAATTTTGACCCGATTCTATAAGTGTCTTTTGAAACCTTCTAAGGTTTTTTGAAAAACCTATGTTTCTATGTCAGCAATCTGGCCAGCCATCGTCAAAGAAAAGGTCCTTTTCACTTAACTGGAGCTCAGTTAGTCTGTTCTTGAGAGACTACTATGTCAGTGGTTCTCAAACCTTTTCATGTGAAGGACCCCCAAAATGATATTTATTTGGCCACGGACCCCCATTTCAAAATATCTAGTTCCAGGGACCACCCAGAAGCAAAATTTGAGTTACAAACGTTCGCTTTGAAAATACATATATTCAAAGATTTGCATACATTTTCACAACTTTTTCAAAAATAGTAGATCTACAAGCTCGCAGTGCGGCACTCGGTGCCGCGCTGTGAGCTTGTATATCTGCTATTTTTCACTGGTTAAAGCATTCAATAATTCTAGGCCTAAATGGGTTAAGGTTTAAGTGGTTCATTCTGCCCGAGACACGCTCTCGGCTTTTGTGCCGCTCCGCTGTGATATGTCCTGAGGGGGAATGAGATGAGGGGTGTGTGTGTGTGTGTGTGTGTGTGTGTCACGGTAAAACAGTAACACCTCCCCTTTCACATATTACTTTAATTACTGTGGCAATGCCGTGTGTGCATGTGTGTGTGCGTGTGTGCTTTTAAAAGGATAAAAGGGAAGTATAGAAATCATTATCCTTCCCCCCGGCACTAAGGTAATGCTGCCTTTCACACCAGCGACGGCGAAAACGACTGAGCGGCGAAAGCGTGACCGAATAAATGCGTTTGCCGCGCGTGTCGAGTCGCCGCTCGAGTGCCGCATGCTCAAGAAGACACCGGCGCAGCGTAAATGTGCATCTCATTTGCATAATGTGAAAACGAACAACAGACAAACCTCTCAAAATCCTACCTGCCAGAACACATCTCCTCCCCGCTCAGTCTACGTATGGTATTACCCTGGAGTGGCTCAGAGTAGAGGACAGGGTATCATAATAATGTGTTTGTACGCTCCATAGGACAATTTTACACAAGGTGATACCCAAACAACTATTCAATAGGCCAATGGTTCCTTTTCAGGCCGCAAACCCCGAAATAATCATATATTAACTGGGGACCCCCAAACCCTACGGGCACTAAGAGTTGAACATTTTATATAACATGGTGAAAATAGCAGATCCACATGCTCAAATGGTAAATGGTGCATTTATATAGCGCTTTTATCCAAGGCACTTTACAGAGATTGTGCATTACATTCACCCATTCACACACACACATTCATACACCGATGGCAGAGGAAACCATGCAAGGCACCAACCTGCTCACCGAGAGCAGCTAGGGGTTCAGAGTCTTGCTCAAGGACTCTTCCACACTAACTCTGGGGGAGCCCGGGATCGAACTGGGAACCCTCTGGGAACCCTCCGTGTTCTAATGGCAGTTTCTCTACCCCTGAGCCACTGCCACATCCATGATGTGAACAGAAGGCCATGTGTGCTGTCTGTCTGTCTGTCTGTCTGTCTGTCTGTCTGTCTGTCTGTCTGTCTGTCTGTCTGTCTCTCTCTCTCTGTGTCTGTCTGTCTGCCCGCCCATGGAGGATGGTGACTTTCAAAACATTCCAGACAGCTGGCACGAGGAGAGAGAAGGATTTTTATTGATCGAGACTGAGAGCTTTTACTGTTGAGTTATTGCATAATAACATGCACTAATAACACAGAGCGCACACGCACAGGCGTGTGTGTGTGTGCATGCGTGTGTGTTGGGGGGGCTGTATTTAAGCATGCATGCACACGCTTCTTCCAAACAGGCCGAATGAAAAAAGGAATTAGGGGCTTAATCCATGTGCAGACTTCAGCGGGAGAGGGAGAGAGAGAGAGAGAGAGAGAGAGAGAGAGAGAGAGAGAGAGAGAGAGAGAGAGAGAGAGAGAGAGGGGTCCTGACTAAGATGGTCTTTGCAATTCTCTCGTCATTTCATGCATCTGCAACAAAACTAATTTATTGCTCGTCATGCTCAGCTTGGCACACTGAAAAAAAAAAAGCTAAGAGCCCGGCGTATGCAGTCAGCGCATCAAAGAGAGAGAGAGAGCGAGAGAGAGAGAGAGAGAGAGAGAGAGAGAGAGAGAGAGAGAGAGAGATAGAGAGAGAGAGAGAGATAGAGAGAGAGAGAGAGAGAAATGTTTATGTATTCACAGTTTACATACCGCTGGTTATATTATATGTCCATGGATTCAAGCAAAAAATTTAATCACACGACTGAAATGTGTTTGTATGACCAGGTCCCGAAGTGTGATTTGTCAAACAGTGTGAAAGGACTCCGAAAAAGGCCCTCTCGCCAAACCCACCTAATGGATTGCATCCCAAGTGCTCAAAGCGGTTCATTTATTTATACCGTACACTGGGAGGTGAAGCGGCGAACAGTCGACGCCAGCGTCCTCACTTCCCACATTCACACACCAACCGACTCATTGGAGGTAGGGCTGGGCGATATGGAAAAATACAATATCACAATATTTTCCTAAGCTGTATCACCATACACGATTTTATCATGATTCTTTTTCACGTTGGTTTTTATGGTTTGGTTTAAGTTTGAGAACTACTGATTTGGACCAAAATGCATGTTTAAATTGAATGCTGCAATGAATCTCTGTATTAAGATTTCCACTGGATTATTTATAAGGCTCCCTCATTGTATCACGATATATAGGATATCTCTGAAAAGGCATATCGTGGAGACATTGTATCGTTTCCAGGGATGGTCCGATCAGGTTTTTTGGAACCGATCAGCGAGCACCGATCACAAAAGTTTGATCACCCGATACCGATCAATCACCGATCCGTTCAAGTTATTATTTATATTTTCTAAATGTTAATGTTTTAACTTTAATTCATTCATTCACTCATGAATTCATTTATATATTTGCCTTATAGTTATTTACCAGCATTACTATGTATTTATTATCATAGCAGTAACTAATTATTCCTTCAGCACTGTGGAAATCAATACCCCAAAATAGCCTCAAGTGGGCATACTGAACGGCTGGTTGATCGGATGCACCGATCGGATCGGATCGGTGAATTTACCTTTTGATCTAAACCACCGATTATCGCCGATCACGCTTTGATCGGCCCGATCCGATCCATTGCCGATTGATCGGTAACATCTCTAATCGTTTCAATGATATTTATCACCATATCGTCCACCCCTGGGGTTCAGTGTCTTGCCCAAGGACACTTCCACATGTGGACAAGGAGGAGGAGCCGGGATTCAAACCGCCGACCCACGGATAATTGGACGGCCTGCTCTACCTCCTGAGCCACAGCTGCCCTAATACCTACCTAATACCAGGAGTAAGCCCAGCTCCTCATCCAGACATCAGTCATAATCAAAACTTGACTACTGTAACTCTCCAAATGATCCAAAAATGCCGCGGCACATCTGGTTTTCAATCAGCCAAAATTCTCACATGTCTCCTCCCTTCTCCGCTCCCTCCACTGGCTCCCGCTCGCGGCCCGCACTGAATACAAAACACTGATGCTGACCTTCAAAGCAGCCAATGGTACGGCTCCTCCATACCTCCAAAACCTGATCAACCCCTACGACCCCATCGGTTCACTCAGATCAGCCAACACAGGGATGTTGACAGAACCCTCGCTAAAAACCCCAGGACAAAAATCCACTCGTCCTACTTTACCACGTGCCGTTTCTGACTAATAAAGGATCTAATCGATCAATCAAAATCTCAATCGTCCTCAAAAGGTCATTACATGTCAAAACATTGCTGTAGCTCCTGTTGACGTGCACGCACACACGCACACGCACGCACACACACACACACACACACACACACTACACACACACACACACACACACACACACACACACACACACACACACACACACACACACACACACACACACACACACACACACACACACACACACACACACACACACACACACACACACACACAGCATGATTGTTTCTTGGCAGAGGCCAGAAGAACTGCAGGCAGAAAGAAGCAGCCAGCCGTGGTGTAAAGTAACTAAGTACAATTTCCAATATTTTTACTTCTTCTCCTCTTGGATCCAAATATTGCACTTTTACTCCACTACAATTATTTGAACTTAGTTAGTTTTTACTTTTGAATTATTAATACAAAACATACATTAACGACTTCAACCCTATACATTTCTATTTGAAAATAGCCGATGTACAAGCTCACAATGTGTTGCAATGTGACGCATTTTGAGTACTTTCTACTTTTGGCAGTCCAAGTACATTTCAGTGCAGATACTTTTACCTAAGTAACTGCAGAATTCCAGACTTTTACTTGTGACTACTTACTTATTTCTACATTGCAGTGTCGATACTTTTACTTAAATCAAAAATATAAGAGTACTGTTTTCCACCATTGGCAGCCAATCACATGACAACAGACAGAGGACTTCGAGAGAAGGTAATGTGTGTGTGTGTGTGTGTGTGAGTGTGAGAGAGAGAGAGAGAGAGAGAGAGAGAGAGAAATTAGATGAAAATAGAAGTGTTGAGACCAGAGTGTGAAGTATACGTACGTACGAGTGTGTGTGTGTGTGCGTGTGTGTGTGTGTGTGTGTGCGTGCGTGCGTGTGTGTGTGTGTGCATGTGATGTATGGTTGGAACATGTTCAGACCTTCATTATAGCAGACACGTGACTCCTCTAATAGGACTTCTGCTGCCAAGATGAGAAAAGACTTGAAGAGAAAGTGTTTTTTTTTTTGGTCTTCGTTTGCACACACACACACACACACACACGCACACGCACACACGCACACAGGCACACACACACACACACACACACACACACACACACACACACACACACACACACACACACACACACACACACACACACACACACACACTGTTGTGTGTGTGTTACTATACTTGGTAGGACTTCAATGTTTTAGGGAACGGCAATTTTACAAATGCATTTTCTGCCTCGTTGAGTGTGTATTTATTTTTTATTTATTTTTTTGCCACATTGTGCGGATCAGGAAAATGCATGGATTGCGGCAATAATAAAATGTCACGAATGATTACTTCATTTTTAGGCCGGCCGTTTTGTCAACCAGCGTGCGTAAAAGAAGCAAGGGCTGAAATTTCTAAAAGGGGTTTTCGGTGAAAAGAAATCCCAGACCTCCAAGCTCACAACGCGTCTCGCTGCAACGCATTGTGAGCTTGGAGGTCGGTGCCACATTGAACGAAGCACAATGAAGTCAATACTGGAGATGTGGCGTAACGGCATGGATTTCTACACAGAGAGGGGAATTCTTTCAACATAAGATGCTGCATTCAAGTTCAGGAGAGTTTGGACAAGGCAATTCTCTTGAATGCTGCCTTCAGGTATGGCATGGAAAGAGGGGCATTTGCATTTCTTTCACCATAGTAAAAACTGTATTCATGGTCTGGAGAGAGGGCAATTTTACAGATGGATAAAAGGGCAGGGGCTCAAGTCCCCTTTGATGTCTATGTCTGCACATGCCTGGTTAGAAGACATGATGACGATGGAATCCAAATGAATGGAAATTCTACTATGCTTCTGGGGACTTATGGGCCCTCACAAGTGTAGTAAATAAATACACACACTGGGTGAAAACAACACAGGGGCGTCACAAGGGGGGGAAAGTAGGACTGAATTACCAGGGCCCAAGGTGGAGGGGCCTTAATTATTTTAAACTTTGGCTATTGAAAAATAGCAGATCTACAATCTCATAGCGTGGCAACGAGTGCCGCGCTGCGAGCTTGTAGATTTGCTACTTTTGAAAAGTTGTGAAAATGTGTGTAAATCTTTGAATATATGTATTTTTTAAGCAAACATTTGTAGGGGGGGGGTCCCTGTAAATAAATATTTTGAGATGGGGGTCCATGGCTAAATACATATAATTTTGGGGGTCCTTCACATGAAAAAGTTTGAGCATCACCGACATAGAAACATAGGTTTTTCCAAAAACCATGGAAGGATTTGAAATATTCAAAGACTTGCAAAAATGATTAATGATTCATGATTTTTCAAAAATAGTAGATCTACATATCTGCTATTTTTCAATAGTTAAAGCACAAAATAATGCGTAATAATAATGCGTTCCCAGTCTAAATGGGTTAAACCCCCTCCCCCTATGAAGAACATTCATGGGGGGCCCACAGTGAATCCTTGTACCCAGGGCCCAGAATTTGGTGCGACACCCCTGAGCACGCACACGCACACGCGCACACACACGCACGCACGCATGCACGCACGCACGCACGCACGCACGCACGCACGCACGCACGCACGCACGCACGCACGCACGCACGCACGCACGCACGCACGCACGCACGCACGCACGCACGCACGCACACACACACACACACACACACACACACACACACACACACACACACACACACACACACACACACACACACACACACACACACACACACACCTCCTCCAGAAGGCATCGTACACACTGCAGAGTAAACCAATCGCGGGGAGGAATAGAACAAAGGTTCTCATTAACTCCGGGGCTGCCGCGGCGCGTATTGATTTTCTCGCCGCAACAATCCCAACGCCGCCTATTGTTTTGAGAGATCCTCGCTTCAGATGATACGACCGCCGTCATCATCGCAATGTCACATCAATATGCGGCTCCGCGGCGCGTATCAAAGGGTTAATTACATGCTTGTAAGCAATTACTATCTTATTGTAAGCAGCCGCGACACTCCTCCTTTAAATTGGAGACGGGATCAAAGCCGGCCTCGAAGCCCCGTCCGTCACTGATATATCTGATGTCTCCCTGGGTTGTGGTGTCAACTCCAAACATGACAGGACACATATAGGCCTACTGGAGACCCTCCAATCTGAAGAATTATCAGTGGTTACGCACATTTTACACTTAAAAGTACCAGTAAGACTCCCTAATTGGGACACCCTTAAGACAGTACCAGTCTTACTGGTAATAAGTGCGACCGAAGATCGCAGTTAAAGAAGTGCTTCACCACTTTTCAACCTATCTTCATATAATTGGTCCTCACTAAAAATGGCTTCTTTTTTTTTCTCGGAGGAGGGTTGTGGGCAGGTCAGAAACCCATCGTCTTGTGACATCATCGATTGGGAATCCAAGCTAATAGAAAATGCAGGCTTTCTACTCCTGAAAAGTTGCAATGTTAAAGTGGAAGCCATTGTTCTCGCGATAATAAAAATCGAGGGGGAAATCTAACTTCCCACAGTCTCCTAAGAGACTTGGACCGAGTAGAAAAAAATTGTGCTATTTTATTATGAACATTAGTGAGGACCTATTATATGAAGATGGGTTGAAAAGTGGCAAAGTCCTCCTTTAAGTATGTAAACCGCCACATCCTGTCAGTAGGTCCATCCGCGATTCGTAACACCTCAAAGTCTATAGCTGACCTCAATCTCAAGTATTTAATCTCCAAACTATGGGGGGAAAAAAACACAACAACAACAACACTGTCTGTCCCTTCTAGCAGCAGGATGGAACAGTTGGTGACAGATGAGATGATTGGCTCTCATCAATGTGGTGTCTGGTGGCCGGGGGGGGTGGGGGGGTCATAATTGGACACCCGCCCCGTGTCTGCTAGTCCTCTCTTCCAGCCCCAGGGTGTTTGTGCGTGCGTGTGCGTGTGTGTGTGTGTGTGTGTGTGTGTGTGTGTGTGTGTGTGTGTGTGTGTGTGTGTGTGTGTGTGTGTGTGTGCGCGTGCGTGCGTGCGTGTGTGTGGACATTGCACCCAGGGAGAGAGAGAGAGAGAGAGAGATAGAGAGACATAGACAGAGAGCCAACAGAGAGCTCCATTCAGGTTCCATGTACAGACGCATCATTCAGCCTCTGACATGACGACGCGTCTCCCAGACGCGCACGTAGCAGCTTGCTAGTCCGAGCACACACACACACACACACACACGTGCACACGCACACGCACACGTGCACACACACACACACACACACACACACACACACACACACACACACACACACACACACACACACACACACACACACACACACACACACACACACACACACACACACACACACACACACACACGCACATGCGCACGCGCGCACAATCTAAAATATGAACCCTTGAACCATCAAAGTTGTCCTTTAAAGTACCACAAGTGAAGGTAAGAATGTCCCATGTCCCCTTGTTGTAAAAAAAAACTAAGTTCGTTTAAATATCCCTCCCTCCATCTCTCTCTCTCTCTCTCCCTCCTCTCCCTCGCAGTGGTGGAAAAAGTATTCAGATTTTTTACTTAAAGGAGTAGTTCACCCCAAAATGACTTTTTTTCTATTGATTAGTCACGCCATGGAGACTAGAGTTCAATAATATTTTTAGTTTTTTGTCACATTCCTAAAACAAACATTTGATTCAAGTAAACCCCCATTGATTCCGGATGGGGACCCGTTTCGAAACGGGTCCCCATCCGGAACGAATGGGGGTAAATTTATTGTTATCAAATTTTTGTCTTAGGAATGCGACAAAAAACTAAAAATATTATTGAACTCTACTCTCCATGGCGTGACTAATCAATAGAAAAAAAGTCATACTCCTTTAAGTAAAAGTATCAACACTGCAATCTAGAGATACTCTGTTACAAGTAAAGGTCTGGAATCCAAAATGTACTTGAGTAAAAATATGAAAGTATTGGCATCAAAAAGTACTTAAAGTAACAAAAGTAAAAGTACAAAATGTTTGAAAATAGCAGATCTACAAGCTCGTAGCTTGTAGATCGGCTATTTTCAAACAGCCTAGGTATAAAATAGGGCTAAAGTGGTTAATGTATGTTTTATAATGTTATAATTTATATCTGCAAAGTAACCAGTAACTAAAGTTTTCAAATAACTGTAGTGGAGTAAAAGTACAAGATTTCAATCTGAGATGTAGTGGAGTAGAAAGTATTGGAAATTGGACATACTCAAGTAAAATACAAATACCTAAAAATTGTACTTAAGTGCAGTACTTAAGTAAAGTACTTAGTTACTTTACACCACTGTTCCCTCTGTGTGGTCCGTCCATCAAGGCTGTCTGTAGTATTAGGAAGTAGGAACTTGGAAGGAAAACAGCAGTGTTTATCGTTCTGTTAGCACCTCTCTCTCTCTCTCTCTCTCTCTCTCTCTCTCTCTCTCTCTCTCTCTCTCTCTCTCTCATTGACATACATTCCTTCCTGACTGTTTTGTCGTCTGCTATACGGGTGCGTGCGCTCGCAGCTCGGCGTCGGCGAGAGTGCGCTGGCCTTGTCAATATTATGGCTGGCTAATGGATAAACTCTCACTCCGACCTTGGCAGCGACACATTTATTATTACGTTTTTGCTGGCTGCCGCTGAGAGAGAGAGAGAGAGAGAGAGGGGAGAATAGTAACGCTACGCTGCGGAAGCCGTGCAACGTGACCCCGTCAATGAGAGAGGAGAGCTTGAATGAATGGGAATCCAGGAGGGGAGAGGGAGGAATGGAATGGAGCCTTATGGATTCTTTCTAGTGATATGAATGTCTGTTGTCTGCTGTTGGTGGCAGGAGATATATACCGGCCTCAGCGGAAGTGTGTGTGTGTGTGTGTGTGTGTGTGTGTGTGTGTGTGTGTGTGTGTGTGTGTGTGTGTGTGTGTGTCAATTGATTGATTGATTGAATACTTTAGTCAGACTTTAAAGTGGATATAACACAAATCGTGTGCTATATGTATTCAGTTCATCACCTTACAACATTAAAGGGATATTTCATTTTATCATCTAATCTGTCTTTTGGGAACAACCAGGACAGTTTTTTTTAAAGAGGTGTTTTAATTGAATATATCATGGTTAAAATGGAGTTTGAAGTTATAATGGGTTTGTATAGGAAGGTCCTGGAAGGGGGGAAATTAATATCAAATATCTAAATACTGAATGAAGAAATTCAAAAACTGTCCTGGTTGTTCCCAAAATAAAAGCCATGATTAGACGATAAAATGACAAAAAAAGTTTTTTTGAAAGTGAAATATCCCTTTAACACATTAATACATGTCATCAACAAATACAAAACCGCACAAAAGCGACAGGAATTCACTTCCCCTTTTGGTCTTTATCGTTTGGGATACATAATTGGATATCGTAATAATATCATATAAATGGCATTTGTGCACTAATTGCTTTATGTTCTAAGATAGGGCAAATGGACAATCTACAAGATCATGATAGTAGTATGTTCACATCACATGTCTGTGAGGTGAATGTCTTATAGCTTCAGAGGGAGACAGTGTGTGTGTTTGTCTGAGTGTGCATGGATTCAAATTCTCAGTCGCCATAACTGGTTTCACTCATTTTGGATTCCACAGAAGCCAGCATGGAAATAGCCGATCTACATGAGATGTACAGTAGCGGAGTAGAAGTAAAAGTATTAACACTTTTAAATATTGGAGAAAAAAGTATGTAAAAATTGCACTTAAGTAGGCTACAGTACTTGAGTGCATGTACTTACCGGTAGTTACTTTACACCATTAGGAGGGAGGGAGGGAGGGGGTGAGACAGAGAGAGAGAGGGAGAGGTTGACAACAGACTGAAAACACACAGCACTGAACTGGGATGAGACGAGAGATCAGATTATCAAAGAAGTGACGCCGCCAGGATTAAATGTTTTCTCCCTCGAGACATGCCACAGATAAGGGAGCACGCACGCACACACACACGCGCGCACGCGCACACACACACACACACACACACACACACACACACACACACACACACACACACACACACACACACACACACACACACACACACACACACACACACACACACACACACACAGTAGGGTTGGGATCATTTAACGATTCCCTCTTAACGGTCTGATTCCTTAACAAAGGGTAGGTCGGGAGTGGCTTATTGTCGGTATCAGCCTGTAACACGCAAGAGTCTGTCCCAATGCACTAGACCCCTGAGAGATGGAGTCTGTCCTGTTACAATGGGCTAGACCAGTGGTTCCCAGGCTGTGGGTCGGGAACCCCAGGAGAGGGCTCTCACTCAACAGTAAACAAACCAACATATAGGCGGTTGTATAGAGGGTATCTGCACATTTCTAAAGTGAAAATTTAATAACTTTTAATACCTCTAAAATGACAAATTAAACATTGGCCAAATAGTCAAATATTAGAGGCTTTATTGTGAAAATAGACGATCTACATGCTCACAACGCCTCGCAATGTAGATCTGCTATTTTCACAATAGAACCGTGTTATATAAAATGTAATGGCTAAACTCTTAGTGCTCGTCAGGGTGGGGGGGGGGTCCCCAGTTAAAACATGAATAATTTGGGGGTCACTGCCTGAAAAGGTTGAGAACCACTGGGCTAGACCATTGTAACGGGGAGATGGACTGCTGAGGTGGAATGGAGCGCCACACCTACCATCAGCTCCCAGTACTTGCCTGCCGCTACCCAAGCCATGCTATACTCATATGCCGAGTTGGCGGTGCCCAGGATTCGAACCCATGACCTCGTTGTCCGGGAGCTCTATCGTCTGAGCCACCCGAACACCATTCCTTAACGGTTCCATTTACCGATTGCAACATGCCCTTACGTCTGTCTGTGTACAAATCTGATTGCAACATGCCCTTACGTCTGTCTGTGTACAAATCTGAACCAAATGGACCCGTTCCATGTGTGCACACACAAAGAGTTATGGCTGGTCCTTGACATTGAAACGTTTGAGAACCACCATAGCAAACTTGAAGTCCACACACACACACACACACACACACACACACACACACACACACACACACACACACACACACACACACACACACACACACACACACACACACACACACACACACACACACACACACGGTCTATGACTCTGGCCACTGCCAGCCACAGCCAGGCAGGCGAGGTTGGGTATCATCCTGGCATCATGCCATCACGGACCCACCAGTAAACCCAGCAGGTGAGAAACCTTGCCACCTTCCCCCCCTTCGCTCCCCCTCCCGACTGCCAGCTGCTCCACTTTACCTTACCATCCCTGGACACGTTTGCATACAACAAACAGATCATCTCTGCCTGTGGCAGATACCTCTCTCCAATTCTAAATTTTCTACGTTTTTTTACCATTGTAATTCAGTTGCTTCGTATTGTTATTCTTTGTATTCAATTCTAATTTCAAACTTGGTTTCAGTAAAATGGAGCTGCTCAGTGGTAGTATAGTGACTGGGCATGTTTATAAATGTTTGTATTTCTCCAAAAATTATGTTTTAGCAAATTCAACATAAAAAAGGCGGAACCAGGGCGGGACAAGGCAGATATAGAGCCTGCTGGTTGGTCAGTCAGGGACCAACTTGCGACAAGCCTAGATGCCAGGTCAACAATGATCTGGCAACGGTCAGCCGAACGCGCAGAGACGATAATTATAGAAACATCTTTGCCAATATTAGCGTGCTTTGATATGTGATTACATGGGTCCACCCCCCATGTACAGTGGGTGCATAACAACAAAGCATGTACAGTAAATATCAGGAGTGTTGACAGCAAACATGACAGCACAGCACGTCAGCTGTTCACACCAATTAGCCTCGTATGGTGATGATGTCACTGTGATGAACCAACCGCTCTAAAGTCTAAAACAGGGGTCTTCAACGTTTTCAGGCCAAGGAACCCTTAGCTGAGAGAGAGATGAAGCAGGGACCCCCACAACCTGTTCATAGATTCCATATAGTTTCATTGTTTGACTGCACGATCATCAGTGTATTTTGGATTCATGTCAATTTTTGTTTTCAGATATTTAAGCACTTGAACCGTTAATACTTAATATACTTGTCCTTTCACTCTGTACTTAGTCTGCTCTTTTTCCCCTCTAAACCAAACCTCTTTGCCTAAAATAGCCAGATCTCAGAATGTGGACACTAGGGTTCAAGTTGTTAATATAGAAATGTTTGGAAGATTTGGAGGACCCCCTGTAGTAACTCTGAGGACCCCCTAGGGGTCCCGGACCCCCTGTTGAAGACCCCTGGACTAAAGTATAGGCTTTCACACACTGCACTGGACAGGGGCACTGTAACACACACACACACACACACACACACACACACACACACACACACACACACACACACACACACACACACACACACACACACACACACACACACACACACTGCAATACAAAGACCTGTGCACACACACTGACACACACACACACACACACACACACACACACACACACACACACACACACACACACACTGCAATACAAAGACATGTGCACACACACTGACACACACACACACACACACACACACACACACACACACACACACACACACACACACACACACACACACACACACACAGCAATTACACAGACCAATGCATACATATACTGCACTGCCCCTTATGGTTTCCTTACAGCAACCACATGGCCCCTCTTTTGGCACACGCACACACACACACACACACACACACACACACACACACACACACACACACACACACACACACACACACACACACACACACACACACACACACACACACACACACACACACACACGCGCGCGCGCGCGACGCACTACAATAACAATCATTACGGCTATAAGGTGGCATTAACACTTAGCATGAAACACATGCGGGTGTAGATTGCGCGCGGCGCGATATCACATATGGTAGGGTTATTTAGAGAGGGGGGGGGTGAGGCTGAATTGATGCATTGAGGCGGGGGGGGGGGGGGGGGCTGCAGGTGGGTGGAGGGGAGGGGAGGGGAGAGTGGGTGGGGGGAGAGAGACAGAGACAGCAGAGAGAGGGAGGGCTTGTAGCGGCAGTGTGTGCAGTAGTGCAAAAAGTACTATTTTTTTTATTTATGAAGTAATTAAAGTATTAATACCGCAATATATAAACACTCTGTTACAAGTAGAAGTCCGGAATTCAAAATGTACTTGAGTATAAGTACGAAAGTATTGGCATCAACATGTACTCAAAAGCACCAAAATTGAAAGTACAAAACGTGTTGAAAATAGCAGATCTACAAGATCACAATGCGTTGTGACGCGTTGTGAGCTTGTAGATCGGCTATTTTCAAATAGCCTAGGTATGAATTAGGGGCTAAATGTATGTTTTATAACATTATAATTTATATCTGCAAAGTTAGCTGGCGACCAAAGCTTTCAAATAACTGTAGTGGAGTAAAAACTACAATATATTTGGATCCGAGGATGTATCGGAGTCATTGGAAACGCTCCAGTGAATTACAAACACCTCAAAAGTGCAATTAAGTACAGTACTCGAGTAAATGTACTTAGTTACTTTACACCACTGTGTACGCGCGTGCGTGTGTGCGCGCACGTGTGCGTGCGTGTGTGTGTGTGTGTGTGCGTGCACATGGTTGGCGTGGCTCTGCATTTTGTATATGTAGGCAGGAGCAGATGCTTTTTGTGAACCAGCGCGGGGGGGAAGGGGGGAGGGATGGGGTGAGCGAGGATGGGGAGAGAGTGGGAGAGAGGATGGGCGAGAGAGGGAGGGAGGGAGGGAGAGAGAGAGAGAGAGTGCGAGATCAAGGGAGCGGAAAGAGTGAGTGTGAGAAGCCAAGCCGCATTTGGGAGTCAAGGATCTGTGCGTGGCACACACTACACTATACGCCCAGGGGTGTCGCACCAGATTCTGGGCCCTGGGTACTTTTTAACTATTGAAAAATAGCAGATATACAAGCTCGTGCGAGCTTGTAGATCTGCTATTTTTTGAAAAATCATGGAAATCAAGTCAAGTCAATATTTCAATTTTTTGAAAAACCTACGTTTCTATGTCAGTGGTGCTCAAACCTTTTCATGTGAAGGACCCCCAAAATTATATGTATTTGGCCCACGGAACCCCATCTCAAAATATTTAGTTCCAGGGACCCCCATCAGACAAATGTTCACTAAAAAAAAAAAGACACATATTCAAAGATTTACACACGCACATTTTCATGACTTTTCAAAAATAGCAGATCTACAAGCTCGCAGCGCGGCACTCGGTGCCGCGCTGTGAGCTTGTAGGTCTGCTATTTTTTCTATAGCTAAAGTATAAAATAATTCCAGGCCCCTCCATCTTGGGCCCTAGTAACTCAGTCCCACTTTCCCCCCCCTTGTGACACCCCTGACTACGCCACTGCTCTGTGCACTACTCTCGCTGGCTTGCATGTCGCATCGCTCAGTGCTTTGGCCCAGAGAGAGAGAGAGGCAGCACTAGTGCACACATAACATGCATTTCTACATTCACACTCCTGACGCGGCCGCCCTATTCCCTTATACCTGAGTGATTCTCCACATGCACATTTTCAGGCTGTGTGAGTGAATAGTCGATCTACAAGCTCTTTGAGTTGCGTCTAACTTACTGCTCCTCATTTTGCAGTGGGGGACCCCCCTGACCTCCCCACTTTGAGAACCATGGCCTTACAGGGACTGCCCATAAGGGACTGCCCATAAGTCCATCTAATTAGTCCTACATCTCATTAGTCCTAATTTGGTTAGGGTTAGGTTTTAGGGTTAGGTGTAGGCATAGTTTTACTGAGGTTAGGGTTTAGGTTTAGGTTTAGGCATAGTATTTTTCACCAGGCCAACAATCACCAGATTCGGACTAATGGGATGTAGGAACAATGAGATGTCGGACGCCTTACGAGTCAATTTAGTTATGCTGTAGAGTGGACATTATACACACACGCACACACGCACACGCACACACACACACACACACACACACACACACACACACACACACACACACACACACACACACACACACACACACACACACACACACACACGCTCACACACACGTGTTGACAAGGCACTGTGAAAGTGTCACAAAGGGATGGACCAGAGAAGATGTGTTATTAAACCAGGGACAGGGTGAACTGTGAGGCAACCAGGCCTGCTTTACAGATACCGTAAACGATGAAACATCGTGCGTCATCGCGTCGTTGGCCATTTCCTCACAGAGGTTGTTTTCCTTTCCGATCACCGCCTCGGAGACTCAACGAGTGACCGACAACAATAGAGCGTCTCTTTGTTGTTGCCATTGAAGATCAACTGTAGCCTATAGGCTACCATGTCAACGGACAATGAAACGTGTCCAAATAACGTCCGCTTACATTAAGTTGTCTTCATGGGGTTTTCACGTGAAAAGTGATATTTTCTTTTTTACTTTACTACAGAGAGTTGAATAAGATTGGTAATAGTAAAGTCTCCATCCAATAAATAAATAAATAAATAAGGCTTCCATAAAGGGGAGAAAAATCATATTTCACGCATATTTACTCTGGCCTACTGCATATTGGCCTATTGCTCTCAATAATGGGATTTTCACGCTAAGAAGTGCACAGTCCCTTTAGCCACAGTTCATAAAACCCTGCATTGTCGCGAGATACCTAATAGCCTATTTTCTACATTTTGAAAAACTTCAAAGATATGAGCTCCAAAATGATGTGCAGTGTGTGGGTTATGGGATGTGCACTGTGCATACAGTATATGAGGGATGGAAAGTAACTTTAACTGGTGCTTGCATGATAATATGTAGGAGCATCAATGTAAGAAATACCTGTTTCGTTTAATGGCTACCCCCCCCCCCCCCCCCCCAGCCCGCCCGCCCACCCGCCCACCCGCCTGTGCACACACCCGCCTGCCTGCACACACACACACACACACACACACACACAACACACACACACACACACACACACACACACACACACACACACACACACACACACACACACACACACACACACACACACACACACACACACACACACACACAGAGAGAGAGCTGGTTAAACATGTTGCCTCATGCTAGATGCAGAATAGATTAGCCTCAAGCTAGATGCAGAATAGATAGTAGATACACCATAAAAATGCTAATATACAGCATATGATTTGTGAAAGTGACAAACGGGCTTCACAGTTATGTTAGGTGTGTTCATATGTTAATTGTGATGCGATTTCAGATCAATTGCTCCAGCCACTGAGGAGAAACGCTGTTTCAGACACTCAGACAGACATTCGCAAAATTATAGTATAGATATATATAAAAAAAAAATGAAAAATCCACTTCATTTGAAAGGCCATGGATACAAGCGAAAACCATATATTATAGATCAGTGGTTCTCAACAGGGGGTCCGGGACCCCTAGGGGGTCCTCAGAGTTACTACAGGGGGGGGGGGCACCAAAATCTTTGTGTGATAATTATTTTAAATGAACAACTTGAACCCTCGCATCCCTATTTTGAGGAGAATTTTAGCCAAAAATAGAAGATCTACAAGCTTGTAGCTTGTAGATCGGCTATTTTTGGCAAATAGGTTTGGTGTAGAGGTTAAGTGGTTAAATGTCTGAAAAAACACATTAACACAAATCCAACATAGAAATCTGTGAAAATCTGCAACACAATTTTATACAATATGTAGTGGGGGTCCCTGCTTTATCTCCCTCTCAGCTCCTTGCCTCGGGTCCTTGGCCTGAAAACCTTGAAGACGCTTGCAATAAGCCATGAAGCACTAATAATCGCAGCTCAAGTTCCCCTGCCCACCGTCCGGGGGTCTGTCCCACGGCCAGCCACAGCCCAGCCCCCCCGGCCAGGGTGCACGGCACCCCGGGGAGAGAAGCCAGGGTGCACCGCGGTGCCGTCTGAGGTTAGACGGTTCATTTTTCACCAGCTCCACTCTATCCTCTCCACACTACACTAGCCTATCTGTAGACCAGCATAAATTACCCTGCTCCGTTCAGCCTCGCATCCATACACGCTGTGAAATCAAGACAACGCCATCGGTTACACAATAAAAGAGCTTGCCAAGTTGTTTAAGCCATTATGTGGAGTGTTAAAATGTCAAAGTCTAGCCTGCAAGGCATAGAGCAGGGGTCTTCAACGTTTTCAGGCCAAGGACCACTTAACTGAGAGAGAGAGAGACGAAGCAGGTACCCCCACAGTTTAATCGGTTGACAGCAAAATCATCAGTGTTTTGGATTCACGTCAATTTGTGTTTTCAGATATTTAACCACTTGAACCGTCAATACAATCTTGACCTTTCACTTTGTACATAGTCTGCTCTTGTTCTCCTCTACACCAAAGCTCTTTGCCAAAAATAGCTGTGAGGCGTTGTGAGCTTGTAGATCTGCTATGTTTGGCTAACGTTCTCAGACACTAGGGTTCAAGTGGTTAATATAAAAAAGGAGAAAAAAAAACGGTCTATCACTCAAAGATTTAGAGGACCCCCTGTAGTAACTCTGACCCCCTGCTGAAAACCCCTGGCATAGACACTATAGTATCACCTCTCCTTAGCCCTGCGGTTCAAGACTTATCATAGATCATGCTTTTAATCCAGTCTGACCTTTGCTTTATCAAATTTCAAGGACCCAACCAAACACAACCACACTCTCAGAGTTACAGACCTTTTTAAGGGTTCCATTTGGAAGTAGGCTTTAACCCCAGAGGGTTCCTGTACTGTAGGCTACTCAAAAGGCAAGGCTGCATTAAAACACATCTATGAGTCTCTTCTTGATCCAATAAGGGCTAAACCTCACCTATAAAAGCAGGTCGGATGGATGGGGATGGAACTGGGTGTGAAGCCAAGGTTTTCTCTAATAGGCTAATATAGGTAGGTCTACACCTTCACCCACACGCACACAGATAAGAGTTCAACACACGATCATCATCAACTCAATTTGGACGCACTGGGTTTTCTTCTCAGAAGAGGAGAGGAGAGGATAGGTAGGCTACTGTGTGTGTGTGTGTGTGTGTGTGTGTGTGTGTGTGTGTGTGTGTGTGTGTGTGTGTGTGTGTGTGTGTGTGTGTGTGTGTGTGTGTGTGTTGTAGAGATATTTCTATGCTACTGGGAGACAGAGAGAGAGAGAGAGAGAGAGAGAGAGAGAGAGAGAGCATCTTCAGAAGAAGAACGTGTTGGGAATGTGGGTCTGTGAAACGGTTTTACATTCAAAGCCCACTGGGACGGAGGAGAGGAGAGGAGAGGAGAGGAGAGGAGAGGAGAGGAGAGGAGAGGAGAGGAGAGGAGAGGGGTCCTTTTTTAGGATTTGAATGACTCGGTTCCTCCATAAGGGACCTATACCTTGAGCCTATAGGTATGAGATATATTACTGTATATACCTCACTGGTTCTTAAAAGTGGGGTACCGGGTTCTAAATGAGGATGGGTGGGTTCCAAACGGACCACTTTAATAGGGTCTGTATAGGCTACAAGCACTAACTCTGAGAGTGTGTGCCAAAAATGGAACCAAATGGACCAGTATGGGTTCATTTGGTTGAAAGATCCACCCAGATCCAAAGAGATCTGCTTGATGATTCTTCCGGAAAAATCACCACATTTGAGCTATAGTGGGGACCCCTCAAAATCATCATATCTGAACTGGGGACCCCCCCAAAATCATCATATTTGAACTATAGTGGGGACCCCATTTGTACTGGGGACCCCCCTCAGTTCCGGATCCCAACCAAACCTATAGGGCGGCTATAGTAGCCTTAACTCTGAGAGTGTACCAAAATGTAACCAAATGGACCCTTACGGGTGCCTATATAGCACCATTTAAAAAAAGATCCACCCAGATCCAATAAGAGATCCGGTTGATTCACTACGTACCGCGGACCCCCCGGGTTCCGGATCGCAGCCCTATATATTATTTAGGCTATCCAGTCCGTGGATGGTGCAGACTGCAGAGCCGCGCTATACGACAGAACAGGTGCAACCACCAGAAAACACGCCTCCTCCCTCCTCCTCTGTTCCATCCACCTGGGCTGGTGCGATCCACTCACACACACACACACACACACACACACACACACACACACACACTCACTCACACACACACTGCTGCAGTGCATGGACCCCCCCCCCCCCCCCCCCATCCACTCCCGTCCAAACCCCTCCCCAAAAAACACCTCAAAATACAAAGTGATCTGGTAGCGATCCATCCATCCATCCATCCATCCAGCACGCTGTGATCTATATCTATAGGCTACGGACCGTTCCGTTCCTCCTTACCTGTGAATGTACCGCAGATCTCCTCTCCTCTCACTTCAGCAGCAGCTGCAGCTCTTGTGTGTCTGCACTGCGGATAAAACACAGAAAAGAATCCCCCAACAACTCCGTTTGGTTTTTTAGCTGTAACTCCCTTCCGAAAAGAACGTGGCGGTAGAAACGCGTAAAACGCGTAAAAATAAACGCCGTTATTTAATTGTGCCGAGATGATGTTATAATCCAAGCAGCGATCTTCTTCTTCTGGTCAGAGCAGAAGCGGCATGCAGCATCGGGGTGGTCCGTGGCTGTGCTCTGTGAGACTATATAGGGGTCCACTTGTTTTTTTTAAATAAATCCCCCCTCGTTTCTTTAGTTCTTCACCGCGGAGAAGATTAGCGACGATCCGGAGAAGAGAAGGCGATGATGGATCCTTGGTTAGAAATAGCAGCAGACTCCGCGTTATAACACTCTCATCCTCCGAGGCTCCAGGATCATTCAGCGGGACCCTCTGGAGAAACTATAGCCGCTCAGAGCGCTCTGTCAGCCGGGCACTAGTATAGTCACAGGCAGCGGTGATAGCTCCAACGGTCCATCCAACGGTCCGTTCATCCCATGCAGACCCGGAGAGACGCGTGCACTTCTTGGGGTCTCTCTCTGTAAAAATGCCCCGCTCGCTCGCTGTGTAAAAGGAAGGATTCCGCAGGAGCGCGATCAGGCTATAGTAGTGTGTGAGCGTGCGTGCCGTGTGTGCGTGCGTGTAGGAGAGAGAGAGGAGAGATGCGAGTCGGTGCGGCGCTCCTGCTGTACTGAACTGACAGAGTGTGAGAGGGAGAGAGAGAGAGAGAGAGAGAGAGAGAGAGAGAGGCGGTGTAAGGTGCATGCGGCGGGAGAGAAAGAAGAGGGGGTGGGGGGGGTGGAGGGAGAGGGAGAAGGGGGTGAGAGAGAGAGAGAGAGACAGACAGAGATTTGAATTGAGAGAGAGAGAGAGACAGAGGGAGTTTGCAGCAGATAGTGGGGCAGTGAGGATGGATGAGAGTCGGTGGCTCTTGCAAGAGAAGAGGCAACGAAAGACCTTCTTGTTGTACCACTATAATACACTCACACTGCTCCCCCCCCCCCCCCACACACACACACACACACACACACACAGGGGGGGTAGCGCGGAGAGGCTACGATTGGGCTAATTGTAAAAGAAATGCAAAAAAAAAAGAAGGAAAAAAAACACCCATCCCTGCCAGCTAATATCTCAAGCAGCTCCTTTTGAATGAGAGCCAGAATGCCCCCAAACACAATGCATTTGTATGTGTTTATGTAATGAATGTCATTGCCTTTAGTGAAGCAGCCTGGGGGATACATATGTGCTATTGAACACCCTTTACATCTGTGTGTTGTTTAAAATAATATTGAACCAATGGAAAGTAATTGGGACAAAACCTCCAAACTCCACACTTTCTGCCAAACCAGCTAACTCCACCCGATTGGCCCTATCTTTTTTCATAAATCTGTGCTATGGAACACCCTTTACATCTGAGTGTTGGTTAAACTAATATTGAACCAATGAAAAGTATAGTAAAAATCCCTTCGGTAAAAAAACTCCTAACTCCACTTGAGCTCATTTTCCCAAAAATGAAAATGTTGGAGTTAGGAGGTTTCAGCCCGACAGCAGAGATATCATATTTGAACTCTTATTTGGTCAGAGTTTGACCCCCCAATCAATCAATCAATCAATCAATCAATAAATACAACAAATAAAAAGAAATCATGAGAACCGCTAATGACAGGCTACTACTGTAAACCCCAGTGTTCATTTATCTACATCAGGGGTCTTCAATGTATTCAGGCCAAGGACCCCTTAGTTGAGAGAGAGATGAAGCAGGGACCCCCACAACCTGTTCATAGATTCCACATAGTTTCATCGTTTGACAGCACAATCATCAGTGTATTTTAATTGGATTCATGTCAATTTCTGTTTTCAGATATTTAACCACTTGAACCGTCAATACTTAATAAACTTGACCTTTCACTCTGTACTTAGTCTGCTCTTTTTCCCCCTCTACACCAAAGGCAAGCTCTTTACCAAAAATAGCCGATCTACAAGCTTGTAGATCTGCTATTTTTGGCTAAAGTTCTCCGAATATGGACGCCATAGAGTTCAAGGTTAATATCAAAAAGGAGGGGAAAAAAGCTTCTATCACACAAAGATTTGGAGGACCCCCTGTAGTAACTCTGAGGACCCCCTAGGGGTCCCGGGCCCCCCGTTGAAGACCCCTGATCTACATCAAGAGAATACAAATGGGATCATTGCTGGTCCCATTTGTATATAGCCTATACACTGGGAGGTACAAATGGGACCTTTTAGTTATACAAGTGTTGAGTTCACTATGGGGTTTATATGATGATCCCATCATCAGATTTGATCGCAGCATCACAGGACCACTTGAATAGGCCATTAGCCAACATCATATGGCTGTGGCAGCATCATTCATTAGGACTCTGGCGTACTTATTATGGGGGATTACAATCTGCATCGCATGCTCTTTGAAGATCTCTTAGGCTTATCATAGACACCCACCCCCTACCCCCTCCCCCACCCACGCACTTTTTATGCAATTAATATTCTAATAGGCTATAATTATGTAATCCCTGTCTTAAATGAGAAGGGCCTGCCATGTGTTGCAACAGTGCTTGAATGTTAAAAAAAAAAAAACTGAAGAAAAAATGAAATATACTTGATCACCAAATTCATGCATGAATAAATAAAAATCCAGAATATCTTAAAATTCGGTTTTATAGGTTTTAAAATATTCTATAACAGACGCGTCGTTTTTATTTATAAAGCACATTTAAACTATCTGGTTGAATCTGGTACAAAGGCCGTTTGTGTCTGTGCCTGTGTGTGCGTGTGAGTGTGATTGTGCGTGTGTGTGTGTGTGTGTGTGTGTGTGTGTGCGTGCGTGCGTGCGTGCGTACGCGTGTGCGTGTGTGTGTGCGTGCTCCATCCTGGCTGCATGCATGCTGCAGTCTCTCTCTCTGCTTCTATTCTAGACGCAGCTCTTTTCCCTTTGAATCACTGCATCATAGCACCACCTACAGGCGGTGCTGAGAACACAGTGTACATACTGCATGTAGACTAATACAATTGTTTCTTAAACTTTCACATTTCAAGGTCTCCTCTTAACTCTGATGTACAAATGGAACCAAATGGACCCGAGTAGCCTACTTCAGTCACAGTAGCTATGCAGCTTTGTCAAAAAATAAATAAATACAATAATATTGTGCAAAAAAGCATTATGGAAGCAGCAAGATGCCCTTAACATCCCAAGTCATAACTGACTGTGGAAACTTAACACTGGACTTCAAAGCAGCTCTGATTTCAGAAGGTTGACATTTCTCTAATTCAGGGGTCTTCAACAGGGGGTCTGGGACCCCTAGGGGGTCCTCTGAGTCACTACAGGGGGTCCTTCAAATCTTTTTTTTATATTAACCACTTGAAACCGTCCATATTCTGAGAACTTAAGCCAAAAATAGCAGATCTACATGCTCACAACGCCTCGCTCTGCGAGGCGTTGTGAGCTTGTCGATCCGCTATTTTCGGCAAATAGGTTTGGTGTAGAGGGGAAAAAGAGCAGACTAAGTACAGAGTGAAAGGTCAAGTTTATTAAGTATTGACGGTTCAAGTGGTTAAATATCTGAAAACACAAATTGACATGAATCCAAAATACACTGACAATTGTGCTGTCAAACAATGACACTATATGGAATCTATGATAAGGTAGTGGGGGTCCCTGCTTCCTCTCTCTCTCAACTAAGGGGTCCTTCGCCTGAAAACGTTGAAGACCCCTGCTCTAATTGTTTTGAGTGGCCGCTTGTGTCATATTCATGTATCTTGAATATATGTTTTTTTTTTTTTTTTTTAAATATGAATTACGGGAAATAATTAACTTTTTTTTTTTAAAAGACAAAGCTGTAGAACAGTGGTTCTCAACACCCCAGAATAATGATGAACTGGGGTTCCCCCAGTTTAAATATGATGATTATTTTGGGGGGTCGTGGCCTGAAAAGGTTGAGAAACCTACTGTATACACTCACCATGGAAATGTTCCAACAACAGCTTGCAACGGCGCACAAGGTCATCCTCTTGAGTGTCAGGAGAAAGCATCCTCTTCAGGAGTTATTAAATTAATAAATCTCTTCTCTCGCAGTGAATGGAAGAGTCAATGCCATGAAGGGTTGTGTTTGTAAACAGGAAACCGCATCACAAACAGGAAGTGACAGGGGTTGAAACCTTTTGATTGCACTGATTCGGCGCCACCTGTTGGCACTCATTATGCAGAATGTAGGCTCAAACGTAGCCTATGTAATGTATACAAATCTTTTGAAAATAGCAGATGGCGACGCATTGTGAGCTTGCAGATCGTCTATTTTCAAATGGACGGAATGTATATAGGTCTGAAGTGTTAATGTATGTTTTGATCAAGTATCCACCTGTTTCCGCAAGAATTTACTGTAGCATTATCTGCGGGACACTTCCGGTTAACAGCAGACATACAAGCTCACGTCGCGTCGCAGATGCAACCGTTGTGAGCTTGTAGATCACTGACTCGGCTTTTGCCAACAATGATATAGCTATAACATTCTAAAAAACATTCTAACGAAGTGGATGTCATCACCACAACTACGATAACAAAATAGTTATAAATTGTAAATGGTGAATTTATTTAGCGCCTTTATCCAGGTGCTTAACCCTTTTAGTGCCTATCCCGAACATGTTCGGGATATTCGGGATCAAAAACAATTTTTTATTTGCTATTTTACTTACCCCGAGCTGCTTGGAGCAACGTGGGTGGTCCCGGCTCGCCCAGCGCTCACCAACGAGAGACGCTAGATGCTCCGACGATTTATTCCATTGAAAATGGTTTAAAATAAAGTTTAGACCCACCCCAATGTTCACCAAATGTTCATTGTAGGCGGCGCAACGTATTCCAGGGTGCCTATCCCGAACATGTCCGGGATATTTAATAAAATGAATTATTTTATCGGAGGCCTCAACGAAGCCCCGGTCTAGACGTCCATCCTTGGCCGGGACTTAGACTCGGCCATCCACGGGCCGTATTCGCGCTAACGGCCGAATCGCGCCGCCCACTCCAATAATAAATCACATCTTTAGACAGGATTTTCTCCGGATTGTGTCCCCAGACCCAAAGAGAAAGTTTTTTGCGGCTGAAATAGCTTTAGATCTGGCTTCTAAATGGGTTAGCATTTTGGCTACGTGTCAGCTAGCTTCCTCCTCTTGACACCCATAGGATTGACCGGAGTGAAAACACAAGCCAGTTGGGAGAGGGTCGACGAAAGCTATAAAGAAGGTCTATGGATAAATTTCTGTCACTCTAGCACCCCTTGTGGCCGGATGGCACTGTATGAGTTAACATTCACTCACACATTCATACACCGATGGCGGAGAAAGAAAGAAAGATAGAAAGATAGAAAGATAGAAAGAAAGAAAGAAAGAAAGAAAGAAAGAAAGATGCACAGCAGTTAAGGTTAAAGGTACAAAGAAGTATGAAAAGAAAAAAGATACTGTTTGTGTACAGCGGGAAAACAAAAACCATGCAAGGAAGGCGCCAACCTGCTCACCGGGAGCAATTAGAGGCTCAGAGTCTTGCTCAAAGGACACTTCAACACTGACTCTAAAGTATAAAATAATTCCAGGCCCCTCCACCTTGGGCCCTTGTAACTCAGTCCCACTTCACCCCCCTTGTGACGCCCCTGAGTGTGGGGGCGTGCAGAGTACGTAGGCCTATACGTGTCCCAAATCTCTCATGACATGTCATTGATTGGAGCATGGTTTAGAAAAATCCATGAGGTCCTATTTATTCCACTTTGGTCGAGCTGCCACTGCACTCTCCAGAGGTGAGCCGATATGAACCAATTAGAAAAGATACACAGAGAATGGAGACGAATTGACCCTACTGGGTTCATCGAATGATTCACAACACAACAAGGAATCTATTAAAGCAACAGTCTGTGGACCTTGGCATATTGGCATCACGTTTTATAAAGGTTCTAAAAGCAAGACACTCAAAGAGCTAACCTTGGACGGTAATCGAATAAACTCAACAATGGAAAACAGGGATCCAACGTGCCAAAGATTCTAGTTATTCCATTTCTAACGTGTCCGTCCTCCTGTCCGGCCCCTGAGATTTGATCTTTTGTATAGCGCGTGCTTTTTTAAAGTGTTCATCAAATCAATAGCGCTGCAATCTACAAGGACAGCGTTGTCAAGTGACGGCATCGATCAACAAATGACCTTGTGGAATTACACCGAGGTCGCCCGGGTCACACGTTTAAATGGAAATACATTTTCATAACATACAGTATTTTGACCGTTCAAGACACAAACGTATACTTATTAATAGACCTTATATAAATGCCTTCCAAACCAGTATTTGTCCTCAGACCCTCATCTGAAATTGACAACAATTTTCAGGATTTTAGAAAACATAAGATTTGTAATCTCAAAACAGTCTCTGTAAATAAAGGGTAAAAGTGGTTAAACTGTTGCTAACCCCTGGAAACCCATGAGTTTACTTTATTTGAGTGTTTCCAATTTCCAATACTTTTACTTCTACTTAAACTACATCTCAGAGGCAAATATTGTACTTTTACTCGACTACAATTATTTTACAACTTTAGTTACTAGTTACTTTGTAGATTTTGATTATCATTACATTTTATTATTTTGATTATCATTACAAAACATACATTGACCACTTCAGCCCTATATACATTTCGGCCATTTGAAAATAGCCGATTTACAAGCTCACAATGCGTCGCATCGTAGATCGGCTATTTTCAAAAGATTTTTATACATTTGGAAACTTGAAATAGGGCATTCTGCACAAGTACATTTTGATGAATTCTGGACTCTTACTTGTAACAGAGCAATTCTACATTGCAGTATTGATACTTTTACTTTACTAGTAAGAAATGTGACTATGTGCAGTGTATCAATTAATATGCTTTAGCCACAGGCTACTTGAAAGAAACAAATATCACAGTGTCTTCCTCTGCCCACTATCTTTCATTGTGACACCAAGAGGTCTTCTAGTGACAACAATATCTGTGGAGATTGAGATGACCTTGAACCAAGGCACGCCGAGGGGGATTACGCTTGGTAAGCACAGCGCGCTGCAGTAATATTGTTGTGACAGTCTGTACTTTTACCCACTATACAGTTGGCCTGAAAAGGCTTATCGGTGATGCCTGAGAAGTTTACTGTTTGAGGACTGAGATGGACTTGAGCCTGAATATAATGCAGGATTTCACGCTGGCACGATGTGTGGAAAGTGGATAGTTTATGGACGTGGCTTTCGTGGTTTTATCAGCATTCTGCCTCGTATATTGATTGATTGATTTGATTCTTTTGTTTTCGTGTCCTGCACACAAACTGTCCAACCCTCATGGGTTTATTATAAGACACAATTTTACGCATCACAGCATGTTTGCAGTATATTCACATAATACATTCAATTACAGCTAAGAATTATACAGAGTGTTTTCTCTTCTCTCCCAAGCCTGACAGATAAAATATGTCACAACAAAAGCTCCTTTTAACAAAACATACCTCTTTTTTTCATTAAAATGGTGCATTTACTGTATATACCGCCTTTATCCAAGGCGCTTTACAGAGAGTGTGCATTACATTCTCCCATTCACACACACATTCACACACCGATAGCGGAGGAAACCATGCAAGGCACCAACCTGCTCACCGGGAGCAACTAGGGGTTCAGAGTCTTGCTCAAGGACTCTTCTACACGAGCTCTGGGGGAGCCCGGGATCAAACTGGGAAACCTTCGGGAACCCTCTGTGTTCTAATGATGGTTTCTCTACGACTCTACCCCTGAGCTAGCCTGGTTCCAGCCCATAGACCCGCCCACTCTCAGCTGAGTCTGAAATCAGGCTACTCCTGAGCCACATAATAATCATCTACCTCCAGGAAATCACCACAGATAGATGACAGCTTACGAACAAATACCTATCTTATATCGTCATATTTAGGGCAATAAAACAACAAGACACAAAACAAACCATCTCTCTCTCCCTCTGGAGTGGCATTAAACCTGGCAGTCTCCAGATAATGTTTCTGACTGTATTCGTGCACACAGAGATCGAGGGGCCCGATTCATTAATCTGTTCGTAAATATAGTGTAAATAAAGTGACTAAATCTGTCTTACCTTCAAAATCCCAGACAAAAAAAAACATTGCCGAATCTGACCCCTAACTTGGGAATTGTCCTTGATGAGTGCTTGATGAATGTCTTTTTGCTTAAACCAGTAAGACTCCCTAATCGGGAGATAAGCGACCGTCACGTCGCATACACAAACTTCAGAAGGCAATCGTAGCCAATCAGGAGGGAATATGGGAAATGGGACAGATCCATGTTGATGACATGACTTTAGAGATACTGTGTACCGCTTTGCATGATTTTAGGGCAAAATAGTAGTAGAGTCCAAAAATGTGTTTTGCAAAAGGATTATTATCCTATAAGAAATCCAATAGGATCTAATTTGATTCTTCTGTTGGATTCCTAGAAGATTCCTTGACTATAATCCAACAGGATTCCTTGACTATTTTAGTCACTATTTTAGTCATAGAATTAAATCGATTTTTCTTTTGGATTCCAATAGGATCCTTAGCTATTCCCTTAATAATCTTCAACAGTATATTCCCATTTACATGAAAGAAATGAAAGCAAACCTGCTTGATGACCAAGTGACTTCACAATGTCTTGTGGTTGCGAAGATGGCTGATGAGGCCGATCCTCCCACAGATTGTCCGGTTGCGGTGAGGGCATGTTATGGTTGTAGCTTGTCCATTTTTTTTGAATAGCCAAAGGCAAAGCCCAGTACCTCAAGCGGTAAAACTGATTGTATTGCTATTTATTTAACTCATTTTGCTGGGGGCCCATGCACTGAAAGCCATTCAAGACCCTGGACCCCACTTTGAGAACCACATTCTGGGCCCTGGGTACTTTAACTATTGAAAAATAGCAGATGTACAAGCTCACAGTGCGGCACTGAGTGCCGCGCTGCAAGCTTGTAGATCTGCTATTTTCTTTGGATAGGCTATTTCAAATCCTTCTAAGGGTTTTTGAAAAACCTGTTTCTATGTCAGTGGTGCTCAAACGTTTTCATGTGAAGGACCCCCAAAATGATATGTAGCCTATTTGGCCACGGACCCCATTTCAAAATATTAGTTCCAGGGACCCCTAAGAAGCAAAATTTGAGTTACAGTTACATGTTCGCAGATCTACAAGCTCACAGCGCGGCACTCAGTGCAGCACTGTGAGCTTGTATCTGCATTTTTTCAATAGCTAAAGTATAAAATACGGTAATTAAGGCCCCTCCACCTTGGGCCCTAGTAACTCAGTCCCACTTTCTCCCCCTTGTGACGCCCCTGACATATAGCAATTATACAAGCTCATGTATATGTGTCTTGTTGTGAGCTTATATGAGCTTATATTAGCTTATTTTCGCTATATGTTCACTTATAATGACATTATTTCCAAAATAGTGGACGCCAGGTTGACAAAATGGTTAATAATAATACTATTTTGGGGCAACTGTCTGTCTGTACCCCTGAAGATACACAATAAAGGCTGTGTTTTTGCCACATATCAAGCTCATTGTTGTTTTTGCTAGTAGAATACACCAAAAACTCCAAATAAAGTTTCCCCGGTAAAGTCAAAAGGCAACATATTTGCATGAAACACTCACCTCAAAAATAAAAGCAATTTTCTTTAGGTCGGTTTCTTCTGCTTTTCTTGACAAAGCTCTGTGACGCAGTTACATTATTTTCTTTTCAGGAGGAGCACTGCTCGTGCAGAACATTCGAAGCTCGCGCGCTGTCTGTCTGCCGGCTTCGCTTGTCAAAAAGGACAGATCTACAAGCTCACCAAGCGTTGCCACGCGTCGCGCTCGCAACACGTTGTTAGCTTGTAGATCTGTTTTTGTTTTGTAACATGACACCCTGGAAGCGAGGCGACCAATAAACGGAAAGAACGAAACACTGTGCGTTTAGGTACAGCCATAGTTGTAGTTTTCTTCAGTTTCGGGCTGCTTGTTGATGATGAACCAAAATGACTCGTGTGTAGAGAGAGTGAGAGAGTGAGAGAGAGAGAGAGAGAGAGAGAGAGAGAGAGAGAGAGAGAGAGAGAGAACATCTTCTATTAACCAGGAGAAAAATAACCTAAATATTATTTTAGCACCTCAGCACAATTATATAGTCTATATATATATATATATATATATATATATATATATATATATATACTTTAAGGAATTAGGAATTATAAGGAATTAGGAATTATAAGGAATTAGTTCTTCAAAGTTCTTCTTCAAAGTTCCAATATAATCCTATAGGGTTCTGTTGGAAGTTGGAACCTTTGACATTTCTACAGGGTCTATTGGAACTTCAGAAAATCCTACAGGATTTTCTGAAGTTCTAATAAAATCCTACTGGAACTTTGAAAAATCCTATTGGATTTTCCAAAGTGCCGATAGAATCCTATCGGATTATATTGGAAATTTGTCAAATCCAATAGGATTTTCAATAGGATCCTATTAGAAATTTTCAAAATCCTATCCACGAGTTTCCAACGCCCCATAGTGCATTGCGCAGACGCTGTACCGAGCTTCCGGCGCCGCAGCCGAGTGTGATTTACAAGCTCACAACAGGCTGCATCTGCGACGCGACATGAGCTTGTATGTCTGCTGTTAAACCGGAAGTGTGGTCCAAATAATCTCCAGTCGCCTCCAGCAAACTCCTGCGGAAAGAGGTGGATATGATTTTTTGACTAGGGTAGGCCTACACTGTACCTGTCCTTTATGGCGTGTCCTACTGTCTTTTTAGTAGTGTCGATAGTTCAGATTTCGTGTTTTAAGTCCCATGAACGTTGTGCAAGCTTTGTTGATCCAGTTCTGAAAGTCTCTATCCCATTCCCATTCCCATCCCATGGGATGTAGGAACGATTTTTGGAAACTGACCCTACAAGCAGATGAACATAATAAACACATTTATACGTGGGGGGATTAAACCGTGAGGGATGTGATGAATGTCTATTATGAGGATACTGTGTGTGTGTGTGTGTGTGTGTGGGGGGGGGTTACCCCGGGGGGGTCGCCCCCCCTCCCCAGGGGAACAGTGTACCACTGTGGGGCGAGCTTTGCCTCCCCACCGGGCTTAACATAAACCATGTACAGCTGTGTTTATAGGGGTTCACTGAGTTAATTCAAAAAGGACACACACTGGCGTAATGCTGACTACAAACACACACACACACACACACACACACACACACACACACACACACACACACACACACACACACACACACACACACACACACACACACACACACACACACACACACAGACTAATGTTATGGGCAGATAGAGCTGCCGGAATATAGCTGTGCCAGCTGGCTGCTGGCAACGCCGCGCACACACAAACACGTGCGCGCACACACGCACAAGCACGCACACAAACACTCACAAGCCTCCCTCCCTACACCCACCCACCCACCCACACTTGACTGTGTACAAAAGGGGTCTCTTCATCAAAGCCATTCATGTCGCCCCGGATAAGTCATGGTCTCATTTGCAAGACAAACGCTGGTGTCAGCTTCGGTCAGAGGGTTCTAATAAAGCCCCCCGAAAAAATATACTGACATGAGCATCATGCCCTTTCTGCAGAGGGGCAGGCATGGACCAAATGGTCATGACAGTTTTTTGTATTTCTTTTTTACACTCTCAGAGTTGGCTGGCTAGCAGTGGTTACATGGACATTCAGAATGAACTCATTCCGAACAGATATTCATAACCAACCAGGGCAGGAATTTCAGGGAGGCCATGAAGGCCATGGACGTCGTTGCCCCTCAGTGTGGCCTTGTGCCCCTCCAAAAAATGGGGACTGCCCCATAGGTCGAACTCCCGTTGGGTCGAACAGCTTCGGCAGGTTAGATAATCACCCGCGAGCGTCGGCAGGTTAGATAATCACCCGCGAGCGTCGACAGGTTAGATAATCACCCGCGTCACGGTTACAGAGGTTAGGTTTAGGTTTAGGGTTAGGGTTAGGCATAGTTTTACTGAGGTTAGGATTAGGGTTTGGGTTAGAGTTTGGTGGTTGATCCAAAGGATGTTCGACCTAATGACATGTTACCCACAAAAAATTGCATGACCTGAGGCCACAGTGGCCTTAATGACCCAGCAGCTGACTGTACTCCTCTTGTCTCCTGTCGCTGCATGTCTTGTCAATATGTAAACACCGGTGTCTCTATCTTGTCATGTAGACACCAGTCAGTGTCTTTTGAGTCCCCATTTTTAAGCCAATTCAGTATTTGATTGGTGCAGGGCTGAGCATGGATCAGATTATAAATACTATAATTTATTTCACAGCAGATGGTCTACATATTACATTTAAAATCATCCTTAACTCTTAAATTCAATTCATTCTTTCAATGGACTAAAATCTTGTTTTATCTGATGGCCTTCCTGCCCTGGCATTCGGCCTTTGTGCCCTCAAAAAACAAAACAATGAAATTCCAGGACTGTACCCAACTGTTTATATGGAACTTGAATGAAACTATATTCTGATTCAAATGGCATCCGCATATACCACTAGCCTTGTGTAGCCAGACTATATCACTGGTCTGATTCCAGGCTAATATAACACCCCCTCCAAACCCGAATGAAAATGTATTCTGAATTCCATTCTGAGGTGTTTACATGAGCATTTGTATTCTGAACGAGCAGTCATTCTGAATACAAGTGGAATATACCTGCTCATGTAAACGCAGCCACTGAGACTTTTTCCTTACACGTGTTGGTCTTATATCAGTTAGAGGTGGGACGTTTGAGAACGAATTGAGTCTTTTGAACGGCTCTGTGAAATGAACGATAGGATCCGGTTCGCATTAGGGAGCCGTTCCTTTCTAATGAACAGTGGTGGAAAAATAACTCATTCTTTACTTAAAAAGTATCAATACTGCAATGTGGAAATACCGCAATTAGAAGTTCAGAATTAAAATGTACTTGAGTAAAAGTACAAAAGTATTGGGATCAAGTAGTCATTATTCAGAATGTCCCCTTTCACACCTGGTTTTCGTTTCCCATGAATAAAATGTAGAAAATTAATTTGAAAATAGACGATCTACAAGCTCACAATGCGTCGCAACGCGACACATTGTGAGCTTGTAGGCTATTTTCAAATGGCGGAAATGTATATGTATATGGCCGAAATGTATATAGGGTTGAAGTGATTTGTAATTATAATCAAAATCTACAAAGTAACCAGCAACTAGAATGAGCCAGTCTTTTGAACGGCTCTTTGAAAAGAACGGATCCCAGAGATCCGGCTCACTTCAAAGAACCATAAATCCCATCTCTAATATCAGTATCATGGCCTGGCTGCAGCTTGTAAAAGGTTTATTTATTTTTTATTGCCAGCTCTGACCTTGGAATCGTTTGCATTTACCTTTATCCTGAGGGAATGTTTGGACCCAAAGAGAATGGACTCTGTCTTACCTCGGTGTAATGGCAGTTTGTTATCGGAAAGCCAAGTATGGATGGATGTTGCTGAGTTCAGAACTGACTGTCTGAGTCATCACCAGGGACGTGCTGGGCCCCGGATTCAGCCCGGGAAAAAGAGTTGGAGAGGCCCTCATTTCTTTTTCAAACCCTTTTTTTTAAGTTATATTTCGTCGTTGTCGGGTGGAAACCTTATATGTCCAAAACTGTTCGTTTTGTACACTGAAATAAATGATCCTGATGTCCAGTAGATGTAACATAATTAAATATTTTAAAAGTTACAATAACAAATCAAGTTTGTTCGTTTACATAAATATTTCCAGTATTATGTGAAATATCACTTGTTGAAAATACAAGAATAAGTGCATTTATTCCTCAAATAGCTTTATTTACTTAAAACCAACCAATCTTGTTCAGTACACAAATTTAACTAATACAAATACATAGTATTTACAGCCAAACTCAACAATCAAAACGTATTAATTTATACAAGCAATGAAACATCTGTAGAATTTACGACCCTGAAACACGTGATCTCCAACTAGCTTCTCAAGAAGTCACGCCCCTTCCAAAAAGTTTGGAGTTTGGAGAAGAAAGAGAAGCCCCGCCGCCATCACGCATTCACAGCTACCCGCTTACAACTTCAAGGTAAGGATTAAATTAGCTTACAAGCTTTGCATTTGACTGAGGTTCAGTTCCGCGTGTGTTTTTAGGATATTTTTTTTCTTCTCTGGGCGCCGTCGCGAGCCGCCACCGCCCGGCGCGCGTCCAGAGTCGCCGCCGAGCGACGGCCTTCCCCGGGCGGGTTGGGCTGGTTGGGCCGGCCGCTGTGGCAGCTCGCGGTGGCGGCTCGCGACGGCGGCGGCGGCGGCGCCCAGAGAAGCACCGACCACCGCCTAATAGAGCTAGAACATGCCACCTGTTTCAAGAAAAAAACTATCCTAAAAACACACGCGGAGCTTACAAGAGTCGTCTAAATGTCATTGTTTTGCTGTGGGTATAACGTTGAATTGTTTTTGACGAGGGACGTTAATTAGTTTGTAGTTTTTGCGCCTAAATCCCATGCCTTTTGTGTTTGTAAGTGTGACTTATAATGTCACGCAGCGTGGGTGTGTATTCTTTTTTTTTTTTGTGTCTTAAAACGATTTCTTTGTGGAATGTAATGGTCTGTGAGTTTAACCAAAGATTTAGGAAGTGTATGCTATTTAGATGTACTGTTGTGGTTGGAAAAGACTGGACACGCACATGTTTCAACAAGTCAGAACATGCACTAACTTCAGTCTCACTCTCTTGTCACCCATACTTCCTTGTCTAGCCCGCGCTTTGCACGTAATGTCAGCATCCCATAATGATATACTGTTGTGGTTGGAAAAGACTGGACACGCACATGTTTCAACAAGTCAGAACATGCACTTCAGTCTCTTGTCACCCATACTTCCTTGTCTAGCCCGCGCTTTGCACGTAATGTCAGCATCCCATAATAATCACACAACCACTGTAACACAGTGTGACCCACGTTATTAGAACAACATTTAAGCAGGGGTAAAAGTGAGCATCTGTAGTGCTTGTATTGCGACCACTTTCACCCCAGAATGAGTTCTATGCCATTCAGACAAATTCAGACACCTGTGTTGCTCAACATGGGTGTTGAGGAGTCTGTATGTATTTCTAATTGATTGTATTCTGTATTCTCATCCATTGATAACTAACTATGTATGATGTCATTTTAAAACATGTGTTTATGTTCATATTCTGATAATTGTAAAAGCATTTAACCCATTCAGAATGGGTACACATTATTGCGTATCATTATTTTATGCTTTAACTAATTGTAAAATAGCAGATATACAAGCTCACAGTGCGGCACCGAGTGCCACGCTGCGAGCTTGTAGATCTGCTATTTTTGTAGGCTATTGGGCTTCAAATGTACTAATTAATGGGTTGCATTTGTAGTACACAGGCCATGTTGAGGACCAACACATGTATAGATATTGGCATATTTTTAGAACATGAGTTCTATGCCAATCAGACAAATTCAGACACCTGTGTTGCTCAACATGGGTGTCAAGGACAACATTGGAAAGCCTTGAATATGCTGGTGTCCTTATAGGGGGTTGAGGAGTCTGTATGTATTTCTAATTGATTGTATTCTCTATTCTCATCCATTGATAACTATGTATGATGTCATTTTAAAACATGTGTTTATTTTCATATTCTGATAATTGTAAAAGCATTTAACCCATTCAGAACGGGTACACATTATTGTGTATAATTATTTTATGCTTTAACTATTGTAAAATAGCATATATACAAGCTCACAGTGCGGCACCGAGTGCCACGCTGCGAGCTTGTAGATCTGCTATTTTTGAAAAATTGTAAAAATTTGAATTTTGACCAGATTCCATAAGTGTCTTTTGAATCCTTCTAAGGTTTTTTGAAAAACCTATGTTTCTATGTCAGCAATCTGGCCAGCCATCGTCAAAGAAAAGGTCCTTTTCACTTAAATGGAGCTCAGTTAGTCTGTTGAGAGACTACTATGTTGCTCAAACCTTTTCATATGAAGCCTGCCTAGTTTAGTGCTTTAGTCCTTTTCTCACCCTTGTGTTCAACTGCCCAGAATGGCCAGTCATGAGGTTTAACGAAGTATGTATGATTTTACTCTGTTCTCCCAGATCGCCCACATCGCCCACCCTATCGGTCTCCCTGTGGTCCCGGCAGAGACAGGACACCACCCAAGCCTGCAGTCGCTCTCCGTGGTCAGTCACCAGAGAGGGGTACTGTAGAACAGAAGCCTAGCACACACTAACACACCCGTTTGACTTTAATGTAGGGCTGTCACGAAATTACATCTGTTTGGCTTTTAGGCTTTGAAGTTGCACATAACCAAAGGGACATTTTAGGGTTCATTTGGTTCCATTTGAACACTTGTCAGAGTTACAGACTTGTATGGAACAATTTAGACCATCTAAGGAACCCACAGAGTCCTCGGTGGGAATCCTCTTTGAGAACCACTATACTGTGTTCAAAACTATTTGGCCAAATGTCATGAGGTTTAACGAAGTATGTATGATTTTACTCTGTTCTCCCAGATCGCTGACAACCAGCCACTCGGTCTCCCTGTGGTCCCGGCAGAGACAGGACACCCCACCCAAGCCTGCAGTCGCTCTCCGTGGTTCGCTCTCCGTGGTCATTCACCAAAGACAGGTACTGTAGAACAGAAGCCGAGCACACACTAACACAACCGTTTGACTTTAATGTAGGGCTGTCACGAAATTACATCTGTTTGGCTTTTAGGCTTTGAAGTTGCACATAACCAAAGGGACATTTTAGGGTTCATTTGGTTCCATTTGAACACTTGTCAGAGTTACAGACTTGTATGGAACAATTTAGACCATCTAAGGAACCCACAGAGTCCTCGGTGGGAATCCTCTTTGAGAACCACTATACTGTGTTCAAAACTATTTGGCCAAATGTCATGAGGTTTAACGAAGTATGTATGATTTTACTCTGTTCTCCCAGATCGCTGACAACCAGCCACTCGGTCTCCCTGTGGTCCCGGCAGAGACAGGACACCCCACCCAAGCCTGCAGTCGCTCTCCGTGGTTCGCTCTCCGTGGTCATTCACCAAAGACAGGTACTGTAGAACAGAAGCCGAGCACACACTAACACAACCGTTTGACTTTAATGTAGGGCTGTCACGAAATTACATCTGTTTGGCTTTTAGGCTTTGAAGTTGCACATAACCAAAGGGACATTTTAGGGTTCATTTGGTTCCATTTGAACACTTGTCAGAGTTACAGACTTGTATGGAACAATTTAGACCATCTAAGGAACCCACAGAGTCCTCGGTGGGAATCCTCTTTGAGAACCACTATACTGTGTTCAAAACTATTTGGCCAAATGTCATGAGGTTTAACGAAGTATGTATGATTTTACTCTGTTCTCCCAGATCGCTGACAACCAGCCACTCGGTCTCCCTGTGGTCCCGGCAGAGACAGGACACCCCACCCAAGCCTGCAGTCGCTCTCCGTGGTTCGCTCTCCGTGGTCATTCACCAAAGACAGGTACTGTAGAACAGAAGCCGAGCACACACTAACACAACCGTTTGACTTTAATGTAGGGCTGTCACGAAATTACATCTGTTTGGCTTTTAGGCTTTGAAGTTGCACATAACCAAAGGGACATTTTAGGGTTCATTTGGTTCCATTTGAACACTTGTCAGAGTTACAGACTTGTATGGAACAATTTAGACCATCTAAGGAACCCACAGAGTCCTCAGTGGGAATCCTCTTTGAGAACCACTTACTGTGTTCAAAACTATTTGGCCAAATGTCATGAGGTTTAACGAAGTATATATGATTTTACTCTGTTCTCCCAGATCGCTGACAACCAGCCAATCGGTCTCCCTGTGGTCCTCGCAGAGACAGGACACCACCACCCCACCCAGTCGGTCTTCCTGTGTGCCCTAAGTCCCCAGAGACAGGTAGAAGCCTAGCACACACCAACACAACCGTTAAAGTAACGTAAAGCCAAATTAAAGGCCTGTCAGTCATAAATCCAATACAATTCCCCATTTTTACATTTTTTTTCCCCTTACTTTTGAGGTCTGACTGACCACCACACGACATCCTGACCATTGAGGTCTGACTGACCAGCACACGACATCCTGACCATTGAGGTCTGACTCACCAGCACACAACATCCTGCGGTCTGACTCACCAGCACACAACATCCTGACTACAAACTGGGCGTCATGGGGTGGATATGCAAGATATGTTCTTTTGTTGGGCCAGAAGCTAAGGAACTTATGAAGCACTATAGATTAAGACACGGCCACAGTGAAGTTCTTCACTGTTTACATTGTGATTGCCCCTGCTCCTTCAAAACATGGGGTGCCCTCAAGTCACACTTGTCAAGGAAACATTCAACAAGTCAACAAGTAAACAAGTCAACGACCGAGAGCATTTGTTTCAAGTGTGAACATTGCAGTTCTACTCTTTCCAACGAAAAGGATTATTTCAAACATCTCGGAGTTCATCTTGAGAAAAAGGAAACTGTGCGCTGTGTCTTCAAAGACTGTCATTATGAGACAAATGTTAAAGGAACCTTTGCATCACATAGAAATAGCAGATCTACAAGCACACACCAGAAAGCATCTCAAAAGCACTTGAATGTATTGAATGTATTTTTTTTGTTTTGCTTTAACGAAGCAGAGTTCTGCATGCACTGTATAGCTGTCCTGATGGTTCAGAATAAATGTTATTAAACCTGACTCATTCTGGTGGTGTTCATAAGACAATATAAGCATTTACAGTATTTTCAGAAATGGCATCTAATTACAATTTAAAAAAATAAGTTATTCTTTAAAATGTATATTAATATTTATTTATTAAATTCATTCATTTTATTATACTTGTAGATTTTACTTGAATATTCTTGTAGATTTTACAAATGCAGACTTTACTTGAAATGTCTTGTATTATTTACTGTGACTTAAACATTGTAGAATTTACTGGACATTTCTAATGGATTTTACTGCCTTAGATTTTACTTGAAAATGTCTTGTAAATGTTACTGGAGAAGATAAGTTGACTACTTAAACAAATTAAGTATTTGATACAAGGCATATTCTAGTATAATTTACATAATTTAGTGATGCAATTGGTTGCATTAATTTTTTTTTGTAAATAGGAAGAGATATTTTTCTCAGTGTATTTATCATTTTAAAAATGATTTAAACTAGCCGATCTACAAGCACACAACGCCTCGCGGTGCGAGGCGTTGTGTGCTTGTAGATCTGCTGTTTTCACTACTGTTGTGCGGCCTTGTATGATGAAGCAGGGCTTTGCTTTGTGAAAAAATTTATAAAATTGAAACTTGGAGATACAAGGTTTCTGCCCGACAGTGACGATTTACTTTGTTGGCCGCACAGCCCCCAAAATGGAACGAAGGCAGACATTTTTTTTTTTTCCTAATGGTCGGCCTGGACCGGCCGCGAATGAACCGGCCGTTCGGGAGTTGTCACGCTTTTCCCAATGGCCAGCACGTCCCTGGTCATCACAGTTACAGGCTGCTTTCATGTCTTAAATGCATACAACACGGTTTCTTGGGGTGCTTTGATGCAAGTCCAGGGGAGCCTCAGATTACTGTGATGATATGTGAAATTCATCAATATCACTTCAGTTTAACCACACAAGTACAGAGTTGCTCTGTGCTTGAGTTTCTTTCCCATCTACACCAACTCTCTTCGCCAAAAATAGCAGATCTACAAGCTCAAGTATGAAGTTATTTTCTATCTGTCCTATAATGGAAACCTATATTATTTAAAGTTTTCCTTTGTGACATTACTGTAGCTTAGGACGAACAAATTGTATATTTACGTACTGTAATATGACATAAGACAAATGTGTAATTCTACCACTTTTTGTGGTCACATGTTCAGATACTGGATTCTGATTGGCTTAAAACAGTGGTAAATCAGTCAACAACCTTGAGTTGGCTCACGGACCCCTCCCACTGTTGTGTTGCAGTTGTAACATTTCCAAGATCAATGTGCCTCCCAAACAACTAACCCTTTTCAGGAAGTGTGTCAATAACTGTGAATCCACATAATGACAAGTAGCCTGTTATGATTTCTTTTTAGTTTTGTGTGTTTGTTTTTGGTCAGTGAATGTGGCTGCAATCATTGTTGTTTATGGGACTTATGCTGTGGCGGAAGTATATGTGTATTCTGAAACAATTAATGATTGTAACTAAATAACCTTGCAAATTACAACTGTGTTTTCTTTCATTTATATGGTAGAAGTGGTAGAAAAGCAATTTACCATTCGAGGGTTGTGGATTGTTGGCTGATTTACCACTGTTTCAGGGTTGTTTGGCTTCGCCTCGCGCCAGAACCCTGAAACAGTGGTAAATCAGCCAACAACCCACTCCCTCTCAGGGTAAATGGCTTACTTCTGGGGTGCCTTGGATGAAAAGGGTGACTGAGAAAGGTTGAGAACCTCTACCGGTTCAGATCTGTGTCTCCCTGTGTTTCTTTCTTTCCATCCATCCATCCATCCATCCATCCATCCATCCATCCATACCTCTCTCACATAATGAGTTAGGCCTACTTTTTGACTACTTTTCTGCTTTTGTTTATACGTGAGTGTGAGTTTAAATGTTCACTGAACCAGTGTGCTGTGTGTGCACAGACACACACACAGGCAGCTGCTAGCCTGATAGGGAGGCTGGACGAGGGCACGATACGTGCGGGGGTGAATGACACTACAACCACATACACAAGCACGTGTGCGTGTGTGTGTGTGCGTGCGCGCGCTTGTGTGTGTCGGGGGCCAGGTGAGACTGTGTTTTGCCAGCTGTCTCTCTAGAGATTCCAGGCTCACGTCCACATGGAGATGGACATCCATCCTGCCAGCCTGCCTCTCCCTCCACTCCCCCCCCAGGACTGAAGCCCTTCCTGGGGGATGGAGAGATGCTGCAGATGGTCAGGGGGCTTTGGGAGTGGGGGACCCCCAGGACAGACACACCTAGCCAGACTTACATGCAAACAGGGGTGTCGCACCAAATTCTGCATGGGCCCTGGGTACAAGGATTCACTTCAATTATGTATGTTGTGCTTTAACTATGAGTGCCGCGCTGCGAGCTTGTAGATCTGCTATTTTTTGAAAAATCTAGAAAATTTGCGCAAGTCTTTGAATATTTCAAATCCTCGGAAGGTTTTTTGTAAAAAGCTATGTTTCTATGTCAGCGGTGCTCAAACCTTTTCATGTGAAGGACCCCCAAAATGACATGTATTTGGCCATCTCAAAATATTTAGTTCCAGGGACCCCCCAGAAGGATTGAGTTACAAATGTTCGCTTAAAAACACTTAGGCTATATTCAAAGATTTGCACACATTGTCATGACTTTTCAAAAATAGCAGATCTACAAGCTCGCAGCGCTGTGAGCTTGTATAGCTAAAGGATAAAATAATTAAAGACAGGGTGAAATCAAAAACATGTTTTTCACACTTTTAGAGCATACCGGTATCTGTAGTGATAATATGGCCATACCTAACACTAGATGCCAAAAAAATAGAAAATAAACAATTTCTGTGTATATTTATATCAAAGGTCCCTAAATAGGCCATTCTTAATTACTTCCTGTGAACAGATATTCAAAAAGTGATGACATAAATAGAGTTTTTGAATATAAATGAACCTTTGATTACATTCACCTGTTTGTTTCCCATTGCTGGCTCCCATTACTCCCATTACTTAGATTTTAAATCCCATCGCCTGAAGGGCTGGTCCCCTCGGATAGGTTCAGAAACACACAGGCTTCCTTTTCAAACTGAAACTTCAAAATAAAATACCCAAAATAGTCATTTCATTGGGTCTTTAAGGCCCCTCCACCTGGGCCCTAGTAACTCAGTCCCACTCCCCCTCCCCCCCCTGGTGACACCGTGCAGTAGGGCTGTAATCTAGCCCTGTTTTAGGGATTCGAACTTCGGGGGGATTTTCCGAACGGACCATCGAACCTTAGATGGTTCGTTCAATTGAATAAAAACCGAACGTTCGGACCTTCGAACCATCGAACGTACTGTACCTTTAACCAGCTAAAACAGTGTAGGAAATGTTTTAAATGCGCTGTTTTATCCATTGAAAACGCGTGGATGCGTGGCCGCATTAACACCTAGGCTAACACTTGGAAAATCCAACCCAATCTGAGAAAATGTTGCACAGTTTGTTGACGAACAGGCTCAATGTATAGCGGAGTGAGTTGCACGGATGATGATTAGACTTGGTGACTGCGTCGGAGCGCGTCGCGTTCGGGCTGAACTGGTCTGGATGTAATAACCCCAGAAATCGCATTATAGATCCTTTAGGGGGTTGCAATGAAATCCATCTTTGCTCATGATTAGGAGAAAGGCTGTTTAATCTTTGGGTGCATGGATGGGTGTTCGCTGTTCAGAGCACACACAAACGTCTGTCTCTCTGCCCAGCTCAGCTGCTCTCACTCTACTGTCATCAAGCGTGTGTCAGCGAGGCTGGTTCGCGGCCCCAAACAGGAGCGTTATTGGAGCGGAGGACGGTCCTTGATCGCTCCAAGCTGTTCTGGTGCATTTTATAACTACTATAACAGTCACCATTAACTGTTAGTGTTTACCAGTAGGCCTAACTTATTTCGTATTTGGCTATCTCTACTACTGTGATATTCTGAATAGGCCTATCACATTCTGATAACTATTTTTCGTGTAAAAAAAAAGAAAAAAACCTGAACCCATTAATTTCGAACTTCGATTGCCAACGTAACGAACGAACGTTCGAATCCCCGAAGGTTCGCTTGCAGCCCTACCGTGCAGTGGTCCTGGTCTCTATACTGCCTCCCCCTGGCCAGCCGGGGCGCCTGATGGTGGGGAAAGGAACTGGTTGGAATAACGTGTTGCTCCCACGTGCCTACGTCCAGCCGGAGAATCTCCCCCTGTCAGGTGAAAAGAAGCAGCTTGGACTCCTCATGCATAGAAGGAAGCATGAGGTCAGTCTGTTGCTCTCCCCAGGTTGGCAGAGGGAGTGTAGCACCAGGATTAGACAATTGACACTGGGTGAAAATGTGATTCTGTGGTGGGGGGAGCAAATACATATCATTTTGTTTTTGGAGGTCCTTGACCGACATGAGAATGTTTGAGAAGTGCTGTGGGAGGCCAAAAGAACAAGCTTCACTGCTTTTACAAGATGTTAGGCTCGACGGAACTGTTGTCTATATTGGCAGGTACACCCATAGGTTGTAAACAAGATATAGTTTTGATTGGGAGCTCAGCCAGTTACAATTAGGAGCTCAGCCAATTAAGAGCTCAGCCAAAGCTCTTAATTGCTCCCTTTGAACTTCAAAGGGGGTTGTGCTTACCTCGTTAGCATCAAAGACAACAACCTGTTTGATGCCTGTCATAGAGGGGAGGGGGAGGGGGGAATGTTTTGTGTACACACAAGTCAAACACAACCCCTCCCACCAGATCTCTTGTGATTGGGAATTTCAAATGTCAAATCCCCTCCCTTTGAAATCTCTTGTCAATGGGACAATGTCAGACTCAATCTCAGCACAGAGTCTGAAATCAGGCTAGGTATGCTGGTGCTGGTATGCTGGTGCTGGGTTAGCCCTAGAATGTCTCTGATTTTCGGTCAATTGACACTTCGTGTAATCTCTCAAATACAGAGCCATAGAACGGTCCCATATCGCGGCGGTTAGCAACTAATCTGCACGGCACTAAAGTGCTGCGGGTTACTTGTGTACTTACACAATTATTAATTCCTCAGCCTGGGAGAAAGATATTGTCCTGTAGTGTTATATCCCTTTGAAAGTTCTGGCTGAAAACGTGTACTTTGTAAAATATCGCCACTTATCCACGAGACAACACGGACGACATTCCGACCAGGCGAGGGGCCCTGAATGACTGCTGGCCTGAATATATCAAAACTTCCTTTGGGAAGCACAAACGTACAGGGCACACAATCACGCAGGTGGTGTGATTAGTCACCCCACGTCAATCACAAGCACATGTCAATTGTGTGCCAGGCGTACGTTTGTGCTTCCCAAAGAAATCTCTCTTTTGTGTGCCCGGCGTACTGTGACGGCCCGAACAGTACGTGGAATCTCTCTCTCTCTCTCTCTATCTCTCTCTCTCTCTCTCTCTCTCTCTCTCTCTCATATTTTATTGTCCAGTGGTAAGTATCGATGTATACTTTTATACTTTTTGCGGTCAGGTTCTTGAAAGTTCTTGTTTCTGTAAAGTTGGAAATGGGGCTTAAAGGTGCAGGTGGTTTGGAGTATAGAGTAAATAAGCCCCATTTCCACTGTAAGGCCGACCCAGAACTAGAACCAGAACTTTCCAGACCCAAGAACTTTCAAGAACCTGTGAATTTCGGGGACCAAGTTCTGCTTACGTTTCCATATGACCAGACCTAACTGGGAAGGTCCCAACAAAGAGCCCCAATGGGCCCCGCCCATAGGTTCCCAGAACTCAAGTTTAGTTTTACCTCAGGAGCAGGACCGAAAGTAGATTCCAGGAACCACGTTTGAAACCGGGCCGTACATGTGCAATGGAAACAAAACCAGAACCAAAGAAATTGGTTCAGGTTCCTGAAGGTTCTGGTTCCACCTTGCAGTGGAAAAGGGGCTTAACTGTGGTTGTTATTGCTGCACACAACACATTTACATTTTAAATTGATCGCTGTCTTCCAGCAAAAAGTCTAACGGAAGAGACTCTTAAGTACCGTAATTATGCATGCATGAACGCATGTAATAAACATGCAGTGTCATTTCACATAGCGAGATATAGCGAGACAGAGAGATAGACTGAAAAAATACAGGGGAGGGGATTGAGACACACACAGAGAGAGAGAGAGAGAGAGAGAGAGAGAGAGAGAGAGAGAGAGAGAGAGAGAGAGAGAGAGAGAGAGAGAGAGAGAGAAAGAGCTACATGTGTTATGATGAACAGTGAGAGACAGATGATATCATATTCAATATGTCATTTATGGCTTTGACACACAAACATTGCTGTATTGTGTTAACATGCAATACACACACACACACACACACACACACACACACACACACACACACACACACACACACACACACACACACACACACACACAAACACACGTTAGGGGGGAGATCGCCAAATCATATTGCTATAATTCATCAATATTCCATCTCTGCAGCAGATGTGAGAACACACGCGTGCAGTCGGAACAAAAGATCCTATTATTGCTATAATCTGTCAACATATAATAGCCAACAAAATGCGCGTATATGAGGACAAAACGCACAATCTTATTGCCATATAATTTCTCACTGTGCCATTTTAAGCAAGAGCACACAAACCCATCCAGAAGGGCTTCAATGGGTGTTTGTTGTTTTGGATGGCAGTTTATAATCAGTGTAAAGTAAATAAGTACATTTACTCAAGTACTGGATTTAATTTATTTTATTTTCTTTTTTTTTCACTTTACTGGATTGAGTATTTTTCAATGTATATTTTCAATATTTTACTCCCACTCCATCACATTTCAGAAACAAATATTGCACATTTACGTCATTACAATTATTTGAACACTTCAGTTAACTATGGAAACCGGCACATTTTGTCCGTATCTCTGTCAGTCACGCCTGACACTGTGGTTCCCCTGACACATCACTGTGACATCACAGGCTCAGAGCACTCCACCGCGTGCCGAGTCGCAGCACGACTCTAACGTGCACGACAAAACGTCCACGTCGCACACAATGAACACATCTGTTACTGTTGGCACTGTACTCAGACAACACTATAAACGCACGCGCACACACACACACACACACACACACACACACACACACACACACACACACACACACACTGCATGCGCATGCAGTCATAACTTATAAAATGCAGAATATCATCTACTATGATTAGTACGCTGCAAAGTTAAACAACAAGTATGGGTGCGCAGGCACACACACACACACACACACACACACACACACACACACACACACACACACACACACACACACACACACACACACACACACACACACACACGCATCGAGACATAATTTAGAGTGGACTTCAGCAAACTGACAAGAGGAAGATTAATTCATCTTTTTTTCTGTCCAGTCGACCCCCCCCCCCCCCCCCCCCCCCATGCATCTCTTCCAGGCTCATTGTTTTCAATAAAGTGTCAGAACGAACCATTTTCTAATCACATTTGCGTCGCAGGGATCAGGAATTCTGATGCAATCAATGTCTATTAGAATCACAGACGTATTGATTGAAAGCGGAGAGATGATATGATCTCTCACTCCCTCTCACATGCACGCACGCACATACACACACAGGCGCGCGCAAACGTGCACATCGAGCGCAGCAGGCACCAACACACGCGCCAAAACGGGATCTAATTTCTGTTGCCTAATGCTCTATGACATGCAAGTTGTTCGGCCTTTATTAGTAATAAATGGCGGGGGGGGGGGGGGGGGGGGGTGCATTTTACAATAATGTAACATTCATAGACAGCCCCGCCCCCTTTACAGAGGTCAAGTTTGTACCCATTTGGTTCCACGGTTTATTAAAACGGCGGCACAATGTCATACCGGTCCATGCATATTGGATTACATCATGAGTCATTTGTGGAGACTCAGGGAGTCTTTGTGGAAAAGGTTGTTTGTTTTGTGTATCTCTCAATCTGTCTGCAACGATGCACTTACTGTAAAATACAATCAAACCACTAACCACAGATATTTGGTTTCTCTTTAAAAACTGAAATAAAAAACGTCTGATGGTCTCGTCCGATAAAACTCAATTTACCTCGACAGACTCGTCATCATCGTCTGCGGTCCCTTTGTCCCCATACCATCAGTAAAGGTTGTGTGTGTGTGTGTGCGACCAGGAGGTGCGACCACTGGCTTTTATTCATTTACAAAGGTTTAATTGGGAGATTACCACCTTATCTAAATTCTCTTTTGGAGTGGAAAAAAACAAATGGCCATCACACACGCTCACAGGACTATTTGATGCTTGAGCCTTATTATGCCTCAACTGAGTTTGGAAAATCAGCCTTTAAATGTGGAGCCACAAACTCATGGAACACTCTACAGGCCTCACTCAAATATAGCTCACTTGTATCCTTGGATCGTTTTAAATCGGATATTTCAAATATGGTGAATCTAAACTGTACCTGTTTTAATTGAGATCATATCCTTTTCTCTATATCATGTACTCTAGTTATATATTTGCTCTGTCTCTGTCTTTGTTCACATATTGTTGTTTTATTGTGTACTATTGTGTATTATTTAGTCCCCCCAGGAATCCGCGGAGAAAAAGTTTTTATTCCGCGGAGAACAATCCTGATTCTGCGGAATTCTGTGGAGAACAATTCTTGATTCCGCGGACATTAAAAAAACAACCTAAATTGACCAGTTATCAAGCAAAAAATTAGATAGTTCTAATAATCAAGTAAAACCCTTCATGAAATAGCTACAATTAATTGTAATTAGTGGTTAGAATAATCGAATAATAATTTTTGAGAATAAAAATCTAATATTAAATCTATTATTATTTTAATTGTTATTGTTTTTAATCATTACTTTCTGTTGCAAAGACTTTATTGTAGGGCTGGGGATCGATTAAAATATTTAATCGAATTAATCGCACGATTGTCCATAATTAATCACGATTAATCGCAAATTATTTTTTATCTGTTCTAAAACTACCTTAAACAGATATATAATACTCATATCAACATGGGAGGTAGACAAATACCTAGTTTATTCAAATTCTATATGACAAATAGGCTTACTGTCCAGAATATTCGAGAAAATGTTTCCATTAGGACAGATTTAAATTAACTTTTATATATTTAATCACTTTAACCACATCATCCCTATTCTGGGGGGAACATTCACCAAAAATAGCTGATCTACAAGCTCACAATAAGATGCGTTGTGAGCTTTTAATCTTTTACTTTGTGAAGAGTTTGTGTATGGGAAAATTACTCAAGTACAGTGCAGCGTTTTACAAAGCATAGAGGCTCTATGTTTAACTGAAGTAATATTGATAGGCTACATTTTAAATATTATCAAAGTATTCTGGGGCAAAATGTGCGTTTCCATTAGGACAGATTAGAAATAAATTAACTTTTTACTTGGCATTTAATCACTTTAACCACAGCATCCCTATTCTGGGTGGAACATTCACCAAAAATAGCCGATCTACAAGCTCACATAAGATGCGTTGTGAGCTTGTAATCTATTATTTTGTGAAGAGTTTGTGTATGGAAAAATTAGTCAAGTACAGTGCAGCCTTTTACAAAGCATAGAGGCTCTAGGTTTAACTGAAGTAATATTGATAGGCTACATTTGAAACATTATCAAAGTATTTTGAGGCACCGCACCCTGGACTGGTGTTACGATTATGGCACCCCTATTTCACTTTGATAAACCCTGTTATTATGTAGACACTGTGATGGCTCGTTGGTAGCCTTAGGTTAACAATACATTAACATTAACGTGAGGACGCCACAAATTGCGGTGGTATTGCTTGGAGATTATAGGCTATAGCTCGCTGAAGATGTGTGGCACAAGGCATTGCGATCATGTTGTGTGCACTGTCAGTGATCAGCAGTTTGCTGACTTTATTTTCAATGATACACTCTCCGGCTACACGCATGGCGGAGGCTTTGGGGCAGACAAGTTCCAGGGCTAGTAGGCTACGTCTGAAGCTAACGTGAAGCTAACGTCGTCATAACAGTCAGCCCATGCAACAGAAGCCTCCACTCCCCGTCAAAATAATGCGCTGTGTTCTCGAGAGAACTGTGATTACTGAGTGAAGTCCAATAGTCTCCAATGAGTGCAACCGTGGTTGTCTGTCTGTGTCTGCCCCTGCCTGTGTTCCAAAACCTCCACCGCTCTGACTGTCTGTGTGGCTGTCTTGTTTACTACTGCGTGCTTCCTGACTACGGGGTGCACCGAGGCTCAAAACTCACTGCACCGGGGGGCAAAAATCACTGCTCCCGCCGCTCTGCTGCCACTCGCGACCCTTAAAAGCTGGTTGCACACTGCTGCGTTTTTCGTTGCGAAATGCGTTTTTCAGGGCAAGGAGAGAGAGAGAGATAGAGAGAGCAAGGGACAGAGTGGTGCGCGAAACGGGCGGCAGTGTGCAAACGTGACTGACATAACGTGAGTTTGATTTTTTTATTTGCGTGCTCCGAAATTCACTCCGATATTCGGCCCGAAAAACGCAGCAGTGTGCAACCACCTTTATTCCGCGGACGGCCGAGAAATCCGCAGGTGGTCGCGAATTCTGCGATAAATTCCGTGATCGCGGAATCGCGGATTCCTGGGGGGTCTAATTATTGTATTGTTGTAATCTCGTCACTGCTGAAAAAGAGGGTCCAGCCCTCAGTCCGTTACCGAGACTTAAATAAAGGTTGAAATGAAATGAAAAAAAAAAGTGTGTGTGTGTGTGTGTGTGTGTGTGTGTGTGTGTGTGTGTGTGTGTGTGTGTGTGTGTTTGCCTGTTTATATGTTTTTAGATTTTATAACGTTTTTACTGAATATGTGCTTGGCCTAACTCCGTTTTTTGTTTTTTTCTCAGATGATTACCTTGCTTGTTGTAAATCGCTCTGGATTAAGAGCTAAATGCCTAAATTGTAAATTATAAATTGTCGTACGTGTGTGGATACAGAACATGACTATGTGTGTGCGGATTGCAGTGTTTGAATCAGCAGGGGCGAGATCCACTACCGACACTGACGCGGCAGTGACAGGTCAATGGCGCGTCAGTGACGGCCGTTTATTCTACCGACCGTCGGTCAATAAAACGAAAGTCAATATTTTTACTGGCTGTCGGAAAATTAAATGACGGCCGGAAAAAAAACCGACGGAGGCAGTTTTTTTTTGCCAGCGTCGGTGAATTATTATTCGTGTGGCTTCAAACGCTTACCTGTAGTTCCATTGGAGAGCTGGATCGATGGAGCGTCTGGAGCAGTGCTTTTGCACTCTCCCGCACCCACGCATGCACGCACGCACGTGTGAAACAGTTTGTTTAATTTCAGGGAAGCAAATATATTCCCAACTAGGCTTATAGGCTACTTCTCGAGATCAAATGGCTCCTGAGTCCTGGGCAATCATTATTTAATGCATTAATGAATGACAAGCCCAATATATATATATTAAATACTGTACATTCCCTCTCGGCCTGAGCCATGCACAGAGCTGGACCTGTTTTCTTTTTTTTTTTTCATCATAACATTTACATATTAAAACAGCGAAATAAAACAAATGTGTTTAGCTAAGCATCAACTATTGACCTTCAGTTAACTTAGCATTTGTTTAATACCTTGGCAAAATTATAGTATTATCCATGAGGACATTTTTCTAGCGTCGGTAAATCTCTCTCCAAATGTCGGCTAAATAATTTGTGTGTCATCTTTCCTGCAGCTGGCAGCTGCTGATCTCTCTAAACACTTATTAACTTATTGTTCACTCCATTAACGTCAAGTACATTTGTTGTTCATAGTGTCCAAAGCTACAGGCTTAGTAAAAAATAAAATATTAAAATGAAATGACGACACGCCATGATGCGGTGCATTCACTGGTGTCCGTCTTTTTTTCTTTTTCTTTATTTATTAGGCTACACCCAACAAATTACATCTGTAGCTGTAATGCCCACCAGTGCTTCATTTGTTAATTATTAGGAGAAATGAATAAAATACATAGAGTAGGTCCATAATAGGCTATGCCTTCTTAGGCTCTGCCAAATCACAATATAAGGGTCCCCGTGACATGGCTTATTTAATCAGATCTTATTTAATCAAAGCGTTATAGGCAGCTCACCGAAAATAGCAGATCTGTTGTGTAAATCTGTGCTTGTGGATCGGCTATTTTTCGCTGTTTGGCGACCAATCCCGGTGGGAACAGGCCTACCAATATCAGGTCTGATCTGTCTGTAGCCTATACATCCATCACGGATAGCGCATCTCCAACTTGTTAACCAGCTGGGAATCATCAAACAAAGAATTGACGATGGCCTATTAAGCTACACGCCTGTACCTATTGGCCAATTTAGACATCAAAGGAGTGGAGATTACCCAAGGGAGTCGCGTGGGCGGTGGTTTAAAAACTTGTGCAGACACAGTGCAGACACCAGACAGACATAAGTGACCATGCTTTGTCTTGGAATTATAATAACTGCATGCACTTATTGCACTATAGAGCCTTTTCAGCAGAACCATCTGGCACTGGACAACACACACAGCTGACCAGGCCGCTATAGAGGAAAACGTCTTCAAAGGGGTCCCGATACTTTTACTTCTACTCCACTACATCTCGGAGCTAAATATTCTACTTCAACTCCCTACAACTATTTGAAAACTTTACTAGGCCTAGTCACTTTGCAGATATAAATGATTAAGCCTATTTTAGGCTGTTTGAATCTACGGACTTTTATTTAGGCCTATAACAAACGATTTGTACATAAGTTAGCCTATACTGGACACTTACTTTGGGACAAAATGTACTTTTTTGTTTTTCACCACTGATTAAATGCACTATTTGAAGGAAACCGAAGCCTATAAAGACAGTCCATGTTTTTTGTCTTATCTGAGTTTTATTTTATTTTATTATATGCTCCCCCACAAATTAACACCTCGACAACCTTTTGTGTCGCACTAGGGCGATTTAATAAAGGAACGAGCTATTTTCATATCAATAGGCCATTGTCTTATATTACTCTCGCTCAGACAGTAGTACGAAACCAAATATAATATTACATTAAAAAGCAATAAGATATGTAATAGTAATATATTGCCAATATAAAGTAACATTGCCCAACATTTGTCTTGGCAACATTGTTCACAAGCAAGGATTAAGTTACAGCCTGTAGGACAGAGTCAATAACAACTATGTGATGTAAGTCTATTTATTTATTCTATTCTAAAAATACAACAAGACTCTTTTTTAATTCAAACTTTTATTCATTTTTCAAAGAAAACAGATAAATAAATGATATTTAACAACATTAAAACTTCAAGTGCTGTTCTCCTGTTCTCCTGATCAGTTCAACAAATACTCAAACCTGTTGTTTTGTCAGCGATGCTTCTGCTTCTGTGTTATCCAATTCTCTCTCTGTGTTTGGCTCTCAGCAGCTGGTGTTGAGACGCGCATCGTAGCCAAAAGCCAATTTGCTAAACATAATTCACCCGGTGCGCCTAGAATATCTGACTTACAAGCTCACATCGCATTGCGGAGGCTATCGTTGTGAGCTTTGAAGTCTACCGTTCTCTGATTGAACAAAGTATTCATAGCTGTAGGAAATTATGGATCATAATAATTGATCATAATTATGGATCATATCCATTATTATTATGACTGATATTAAATAATGTATTTATTTAACAAATATTTATATTCGGGTTGACGTCTCGAGAGCGTAACATGAAAGATGCTTAACAATAATTACACGCACGAACGCGCGCGCACACACACACACACACACACACACACACACACACACACACACACACACACACACACACACACACACACACACACACACACACACACACAGAGAGAGAGAGAGAGAGAGAGAGAGAGAGAGAGAGAGGGGAGAGTAGGAGAGAGGGGGAGAGAGAGAGAGAGAAAAAACCGACTGTCAGAACTATTAGGCTACTGACGGTCTTTTGGGCAGTTGGTCAATAATAATTCACCGACGCTGGCAAAAAAAAACTGCCTCCGTCGGTTTTTTTTTTCCGGCCGTCATTTAATTTTCCGACAGCCAGTAAAAATATTGACGGTCGTTTTATTGACCGACGGTCGGTAGAATAAACGGCCGTCACTGACGCGCCATTGACCTGTCACTGCCGCGTCAGTGTCGGTAGTGGATCTCGCTGGCTCTCGTTTGAATCCCGGATTGTGCGTGCGTGCATGTGCGTGCATAGCATACACATACCGGTACGAACTTGAGTGCCGTGTGCGCGTGTGTGTGTGTGGATAGCCTACTGTACATACGTGTGTGTGTGTGTGTGTGTGTGGATAGCCTACTGTACATACGTGTGTGTGTGTGTGTGTGTGTGTGTGTGTGTGTGTGTGTGTGTGTGTGTGTACATATACTGTATATAGCAGTGCTGTAGGCATCATGACTCCATGCAGCTTTTTCACAAGGTGACATTTAGTTTGGGAAGACAGTTTTCACCCTCTGAGGATATGGGCTGTTTTAAGCTGCTACTGGAAATACCATACCGTCTTTTTGCATGTGTGTGTGCGCACGTGCGTGCTTGTGTGTGTGTCCAGTGCACACTGGCAGTAAGTAACTCTGTATTTATACTCTGCAAGGAAGTAACTCCTAGTTTGCACACACTGTATGTTTTACACTTTTTGACATCTTTTACATTTCTAAACTTACACCATGCAGAAGTCAACCGAGGCTGGATCAGACACAGAGGTCAGTCAGTAGCAGGCCCTCATAACTGAGGTCCTAGCAGAGACGTGCAGAGACTGTTAGAGAGGCAGGGGCTGAAATCTTTAAAAGTGACCTTTTGGTGGAAATATCCAAAATAGCAGACCTCCAAGCTCACAACGTGTCACACGGAGGTCGGCTATTTTCGGTGCATGACATCACACTGAAACTAAGCATAACCAGTAAGATGCCTAAGGGCGAAAAAGCGACGAAAAGTCCTTTATGCCCATATGGAGATCCCTGCCTGACATCAATGTGATGTCACCTGTGATGTCACAGTGATGGATCAGCCTTTTATGCCCATATATGGAGATCCCTGCTCTGAGTCGCAATAAAGTAAATTCTGAAGGCATGGTGTAATGGCATGGATTTCTACACAGAGAGGGCAATTCTTTCAACATAAGATGCTGCATTCAAGTTCAGGAGAGTTTGGACAATGCAAATCTCCTGAATGCTGTCTTCAGGTATGGCATGGAAAGAGGCGCATTTGCATTTCTTTCACTATAGTAAAAATTGCATTCATGTTGTGGAGAGGGCACTTTTTACAGACGGATAAAAGGGCAGGGGCTCAAGCCCCCTTTGATGTCTATGTGTGCACGTGCCTGGGTCCTATACTACTGACTACGACGTATTCTCCCCTTTGCCATCAACAAAGGATCGACTGATCCCAGAACCTGATTCCTCCTGGTCTTCCAGATGGAGAGAGAGAGAGAGAGAGAGAGAGAGAGAGAGAGAGAGAGAGAGAGAGAGGCAGAGAGAGAGAGAGAGAAGCATTTGGACGTCAGTTTGTCAAGACAGTATGTTTTACTAGGGCATGCCTCCTGGTGGAGATTTGCGCTCCGCTGAGCGCACATTTTCCTGCCTACATGCGAGGTCCGTCCAGCACCGACCCCGCACCAGAGGACAATCTGTCGCAGCAGTGATACACCTACTCTGTATGCCAGGTGACCACAGGACGCACACACAGTCGCACACACATGCACGCACACATACACGCACACATGCATACGCACATGCACACACGCACGCACACACACACACACACACACTGGAGTCGGCTCACACAAAGGCTGACATGGATTTATTTTGTAGCCTCTACCTCTGTCAAGGAGAGGAGGCCTCGGGGAAAGACCCACATTCAACAACCTATACCCCCCCCCCCCCCCCCCCTCTCCTCCCCGAGGATGAGCTAAGAACGAAATGGACACACGGCCACGCAAACATCGTTGTGTGCTTGTAGATCGGATGTTTTCACTACTTTTGTGTGACGACGTTGTATGATGAAGCAGGGCTTTGCTTTGCGAAAAAATGTACACATTTGAAACCTGGAGATACGAGGTTTCTGTCCGACAGTGACGTTATATCTCTATATTTCGAAGCAAGGAGTCGTCGACGCGTCCGTACACAGACACACGTGTCTGCGGCAAAGACTTGGCCTTGTCTGTGGCAAATTTTAGATTTTCTGTTTTACACATCATTAGGCTATAATGTTGTTTTGATCATAAGACCCAATTACTGAATGTCAAGACTCCGCTTTTTCTTCGGAATATCTAACTATTAATTTAGCGAATGTCTGTCTGACCATCTGCATGATGACATCACTGATACTACTCTGTTTCGCCGCCATGGTAACCGTCTGTCTGCATGCTGACATCACGTCATTCTCTGACATCATAGCACTGACATCACAGACTGGCCTGGACACGGAACACCATGTTTGGGCATAAAGCTCTGCCCAACGGGCACTGCAACAATACTACGGAACTTGACACTTATTTACTAGCACGACACTATGGCATGTTTGGAGTCCAATAGTACTAGTGTGGTTCTCAAATGTTGTATTTGCAAACTCCACTGGACCATTTGTACACTTTTCCATGTGTCCTACTTGATCATACTTACATCGCCAGAAAAGAGCATCACGAGTAGCCGATCCAAGGGGGCACGGTGGCGCAGTCCGTAGCACTGTCGCCTGTGTGGAGTTTGCATGTTCTCCCTGTGTCCCCTCACAAAAAACATGCAGTAATCCTGGTCTCTATACTGCCTCCCCCTGGCCAGCTGGGGCACCTGATGTAGGGGAAAGGATTATATAACGTGTTCCTTCCACGCGCTACGTCCAAACCAGGGAAACTTCCCCCGTCAGGTGATGAGAAGCGGCCTGCTCACTCCTCATGCACTGAAGGAAGCATGAGCTCAGTTCGAGGCTCTCCCCAGGTTGGCAGAGGGAGAGCAGAGCCCAGGATTACAGCTTAGGCAATTGGCACCGGGTGAAAAAATGGGTTACAAAAATCATGGGCTAAAAATTTAGGAAAAAAAAGAGCTCAATGATGCTTTAGGAAAAGTAACAGTTTTGTACAAATGAGCTTTCCACGCGACAGACACTATATATAGTCAGTTATTCATCATGAACACATGCACGCATGCACGTACACACACAGTGATAGGAAATGGCTTATTGACCGGGGGTTCGTGTTTAAAGCAAACTTCAT
>NC_137830.1:6430718-6603218 GCF_963921795.1 Nannobrachium achirus
CACTTTTTAGCGTCTGAGAGGGTTGTTGATTCAGTCGCTGCACACTGACATGCACTGTCTGCTTAATGGAATAATTGAGTCTCCGTCTCCTATTGACATATGTGCACGCACGTGCGCGCGCGCGCACACACACACACACACACACACACACACACACACACACACACACACACACACACACACACACACACACACACTCTCTCTCTCTATGTATATATTATGCTGACAGACGGTGAAAATCTTTGGACCCCATTTGTATTTTCTCTCCAAACCGACATTCATTTGATTATTGATAAGAATCCCTTTGGATTTGTGTGTTATTTGAATGAAAATGAAGTGACAGGATTACGTTCGGCGACTGTCTGTCCGTCACGGCGGCGGGGGAGACGGCCGCGTCGCTCCTAGAAAATGGAATTTGTTGGTAGTGATTTGCAGAGGAGGGGGGGCGGGGGAGGGGGGGGGGGGGGGGGGTGGGAGTTCCTTTTGTTTAATTTGGGAATTGGAAAAGGAGCAAAGTTCTCCCCCTCCTGCTCATCACGCTGATTCTGCCTAGATTAGTTGTACTAGAGTCAATATTGTGCGTGTGTATGCGTGCGTGTGCTTGTGTGTGTATGTGTGCGTGCGTGTGAGTGTGCGAGCACGCGCCATAGACCGTAACTAATATGGACAGCATCACGCCATTGGTTTCTACAGACAATAACAACTAAGCAATGTTTTTGCAGCGATTTCAAATCTGCCGTCTTTCTATAATTGGTCTATTTCTGGTCCGAGATGCAAACGGAAAATTTATGCTATTGGCTGCAAACCGCATACAGTGAGGTTGCAGCCAATAGCATAATATAGAAAAGGCTCTAATTCCCTTTCTTTGTTACGTCTCTGCAGTTTATAAACACACCAGGGACGTGCTGGGCCCCTGATTCACCCCGGGAAAAAGAGTTGGAGAGGCCCTCATTGCGCACTATAGAGAGAGATCTCTCTCTATAGCGCTGCTGCTACTCAAAGATTTGCCATTTCAGATCATGACAAGTGACAAGCCAGTGGGCCAATTATTGTACATGAGTTATATTTCGGCGTTGTCGGGTGGAAACCTTGTATGTCCAAAACCGTTTGTTTTGTATTTATCATTTTAAAAATGATTTAAACTAGTGAAAACAGCTACTTCACTACTTTTGTGCAAACAGTTTAATTTTTACTTTCGTGCAAACAGTTGAATTTTTTCCCAATGGCCGGCATGACGTTGTGTGCTTGTAGATCTGCTGTTTTCACTACTTTTGTGCAAACAGTTACATTTTTTCCCAATGGCCGGCCTGGACCGGCCCGGGAATGAACCGGCCGTTCGGGAGTTGTCCCGCTTTTCCCAATGGCCAGCACGTCCCTGAAACACACCGATGAGCCAACATGAACAGAAGTTACTCCATGTTAACCATGCACGATCTGCCGTAAAACGATTCACATTCTAAATCTCGTCATTCCGAGACTTACGAATATTGGATTCAATAGGTGAAGGAGTTTAAGTATCTCAGGGACTTGGGAGGGAGTGGAGGAAGTTGCTCGGGAACTGTTACCTCCACGACCGATTCCGGATAAGCGGTTGAAGATGGATGGATGGATTTGGAAGTCTCGCGAGAACATGACCGAATCGTTCTAAGGACAATTCACAACAAGGACTGCAAGCCTGCAGTAGAATGTTGTTGCTACCACAGCAGTGTGTTTATGGAGAGGCTATATGAGGCGGAAAAGTGGATTTTAAAGCGATGTAAAAACGCAGAATTGCCTAAGGCCAAAGGCTGCCGTTGTGAAATGTATAAGATTGCCGCGGCCGCGGCACGGCTTTGGAGGCTAAATAACAAGAAAACGAGGTAAGAAAGCAATTGACCACAGAATTCTCCTTCAAGTCGAGAGACTGCACTACCGGTAATAGGAAACACATAGTGCTAAGGAGAACTCCCAGCACTATGGACTAGGCCAGGGGTTTTCAAATTGGGTGACGGGGCACCCTGGGGTGCCATGACGGCAGTCCAGGAGTAATTCGATAATATTTGGAATTTATTTGGACACTTGAAAAAATATTTAGTATAATTTTAAACTTGAAGTACAGTTATTTTCAGTCAGTTCTAACCAAAATGGCTATTATCTCAACGTTTTCCTCGCAACATAACCACTAAAATATCGTCACTGTCGGGCAGAAACCTTGTATCTCCAAGTTTCAAATGTTTACATCTTTTGGTAAAGTAAAGCCCTGCTTCATCATACAAGACTGTCGCACAAAACTAGTGAAAACAGCCAATCTAGTGCTTGTAGATCTGCGGTTTTCACTGGTTTAGTACATTTCTATAGATGATAAATACAAAACGAACGGTTTTGGACATACAAGGTTTCCACCCGACAACGACGATATGCTATAAATATAAGGTGCTGGGAGTGAAAATTATAATGTAGATTAAAAAAATATTTATGGGGTGCCCTGAGACAAAAACGTTTGGGAACCCCTGGACTAGGCTACTGCCAGGGCTGCTTTTGCATTGTCTCTTCTCTCTCCTGTTCCAAGAGGAAACATAGAGTCATATGGCATACTGTACTACTTACTGTAACTAACTGTACATGCATGTACTGTAACTGCCCTTCAGCAAGGTACACTGTCTTTCCCTAGAGGGCGCTGCACTGTGGCTGCTTAAAGCCCCAGTCCTCGGCAGTAGGTGGTTGGTGTCAAATGCAGAGGACAATATTTTTGCCACTCGCTGACTAGATTCTTATTTAAAAAGGTACGGTAAGTGATTTTCTTTGGTTAAAATAAGTTCTAAATCGCTCTATTATAGCCTATATATTTTGGTTACACATTGGCACTCTGAAACATTGCTATTCTGACCACCAAAAACCGAAACCTAACCTTAACCCTATAACCTCATTAAAACTAACGCTGGTGAATGTTAACCTCGTGAAATGCTAACCTGGCGACGCTGGTGAATGCTAACCTGGTTTCGGAGTGTGTTCTATGTGCAACAGGTTGGAGATAAATGAACTAAACTGGATATAAATGTTGAAGTGGTTGCGTGTAGTGTTGCATATTGCAAGGAGTTGCATTGGTGTGGAGTAAAGGCCTTTATGGATTCTTCACTGCAGAGTCCAGGGGTTCACATCCACAGTGGGGCGTCCAGCGTCTTAGAGAGAATGAAGGGAACAGAGAGAGAGAGAGAGAGAGAGAGAGAGAGAGAGAGAGAGAGAGAGAGAGAAGAGAGAGAGAGAGAGAGAGAGTAACAATACAACAAATGCATAGGAATATCAATCTAGAAAAACAATAACATAGGTAGACCACGCACCTAATCAGTAAAAAAAAAAACTAGAAATGCTATCTAGCTTCACGTATGGTCATTGAGGGAAGGGGGGGGGGGGTGTTACAGTAGTGCTATGGGTTTAGGTGGAGTCTGAAGAGGTGAGTCTTAAGTCCACGGTGGAAGCTAGGGAGTGAGTCTGTAGCTCACACACACACACACACGCGCGCGCGCAGAGGGTAAATGAAGGAGAACTAACATGAATCTCTCTCTCTCACACACAGTGGGCGAGCGAGGGAGGGAGTAAAAGGAAAACAAAAGAAAGACAGTGTGGACTCCTGTGCACTGAACTGATCGATAATCAATCTGTAATCTCTCTCTCTCTCTCTCTCTCTCTCTCTCTCCCCTTTGTTTTGTTGTTCTCTTCTCTCCATCCGTCCACTCTGTACTTCCTCTCTGTCTGTCCATCTCTCCTGCTGAGATATCGAATCTTTGCTTTGTTTGGGAACAGACGAGCACACGCATACACGCACACGCGCACACAGGGACGTGAAGGGAATGTTAGAGAGGCAGGCGCTGAAATCTGTAAAAGGGCCTTTTGGTGAAAACATCGAAAATAGCTTGGGAGGTCGGCTATTTTCGGTGCTTGATACCAAACTGAACCAAGTGAATACTGAAGATGTGGCATACAGAATGCATTTGGGAGAGGGCAATACTTTCAACATGAGATGCTGTATTCAAGTTCAGGAGTTCGGACAAGGTAATTCTCTTGAATGCTGCCTTCTAGTATGGTATGGAAGGAGGGCATTTCTTTTCACCAGGTCGGCTAATTTCGGTGCTTGATACCACACTGAACTAAGCATAATCAAGCCAATACTGATGTGACGTAACGGCAGTAACGGCATGGATTTCTAAACTGAGAGGGCAATTCTTTCAACATAAGATGCTGCGTTCAAGTTCAGGAGAGTTTGGACAAGGCAATTCTCTTGAATGCTGCCTTCAGGTATGGCATGGAAAGAGGGGCATTTGCATTTCTTTCACCATAGTAAAAACTGCATTCATGGTCTGGAGAGAGGGCACTTTTTACAGACGGATAAAAGGGCAGGGGCTCAGGCCCCCTTTGATGTCTCTGTGTGTGCACGTGCCTGCACGCACACGCACACACACACTCACACACTGGTGTAGGTATTTGAGCAGCCGTTTTTTTCCCCTAGCTGCCATTAGATCTCCATTCGAATCACGTCGTGTGAAAAGTACACCACAGGTAGCGCTACCTCGACAGCCACCATGTTTTATTCAGTGTTTTTGGGGGTCGGTCGTTGAGAGAAGACGGGTGTGTGGGTGGAATAAAGACCCTCTGGTCCCACAAAAAAAGGAAAAGAGAGAAAGAAAGAGACATTTAGAGACTGTAGAGTTGAAATGGAGACTGTGTGTGTGTGTGTGTGTGTGTGTGTGTGTGTGTGTGTGTGTGTGTGTGTGTGTGTGTGTGTGTGTGTGTGTGTGTGTGTGTGTGCGCGCGTGCATGCGTGCGTGCATGCGTGCGTGTGTGCGTGCGTGCGCATGCGTGCGTACGTGCGTGCGTACGTACGTGTATGTGTGTGTGACAGAATGAGACTCAAGATAGCGTAGCAAAAAAACGATTGCATGTAGCTAGGATTGGGATACTTTCGGACTTTAACAATTCCCATAGGTGGTTCCAAATGGTCCCTTACGGGTCTGTAACTGAGTGTGTACACATGGAACCAAATGGACCCGTAAGGTCCGTACACTCTCAGAGTTATGGTGGTCCCAACCCAACGTGTGGCCTACTGTATAGAGGAAGAAGATAGCAGGGGCGCTACATGGTACGCGGACCAGTTCGTGTAGGCAGATGGGCGGGCGCGGCGAGTCTCACCGCAAGTCTCTGACCAATAGCATGTGTTCTCCTCCCCCCTCCCCCCTCTGCTGCTCTGCTCAGCGCAGAGAACGCTGCTGCGTCATGACGTCAACACATTCGGTGCACTCTGATTGGTTAGGGAAATTCTACACTTCCTCCAACAGTGATCATAACGCGATCGCCCAGGCTTCATTTTCTTCCGATCGCCAAATGAAGCCTGGGTTTCCGAGGCTAGCGGTCTGCAGACTCCAGGTCCTCACGACCTGGATTTATGTGCCTCTGTGGCACATTTTGTAGCGTTCCTTTTTGGTGTGTGCCAATAAATAAGTGGAAATGTGAGTACTTTGTCCTCCAGATATACAAATTGGGGATGTGCTACCTTTTTGGAATTTAATTCCTATTTTGTATGCGCATTTTGTCCTCTTTTGCTCATTGTGGCCTACTGTATGTTCTCTTTAGCTATACTGTATTTCCTGACCACTGTGTGTGTTTGTGTGCGTTTGCGTGCGCGCGCGAGTGTGTGTGTGCGTGCGCGCAGGCATGCGTGTGTCTGACAACGATCCGACGGTCCAATCACGGTGTTCCGGTCAAAGCGCTGAACAGACAAAAGCTAAAAAGCCTCCTTTGGTGATAATGATGAGCCTCTGCCTTCCATTCACCTCCCTGTCACCGACACACAATGAGCTCTCCCAGAGATAAGATAGTGTCTGTCACTCACGTGCACACACGCACGCACACACACGAACGCACGCAGGGATGTACAGATAATGTTAGAGAGGCAGGGGCTGAAATGTCTAAAAGGGCCTTTTGGTGAAAATATCGAAAATAGCAGACCTCCAAGCTTGGATGTCGGCTATTTCCGGTGCTTGATACCACACTGAACTAAGTATAATCAAGTCAACACTGGAGATGTGGCATAATGGCATGGATACACAGAGAGGACAATTCTTTCAACATAAGACGCTGCATTCAAGTTCAGGAGTGTTTGGACAAGGCAATTCTCTTGAATGCTGCATGGCATGGAAAGAGGGTATTTGTATTTCTTTCACCTGACCATAGTAAAAAGTCTAAAAACTGCATTCATGGTCATGAAAGGGCACTTTTTACAGACGGATAAAAGGGCAGGGGCTCGAGCCCCCTTTGATGTTTATATGTGCACGTGCCTGCCTGCCTGCACGCACACAAAGATTGGAGATTGGCTATTTTCTGCAAAAGATCTCCCCACAACACGGATGCTGGGGTTTAGGTGGTTAATACGATTTTCTAGAGTCAATGACTCGTCTCGAGTCAGGACTCGAGTCCAAATTCCCATTGACTCGGTCTTGTCTCGGTATCGCCCCTGATTTGACTCGGTCTGGGACTAAGGGGCTCGGGACTCTTCCCCCACCGAGTCCACTCCAGTCAAGAGTCAAGACAATGCAATGAAATAATTGTAGGCCTACTATACCCCATATTATGAGGAGCCCACTCACATTAACATTATAAAAGAGCTGTCTGGTGCTTTTCATTAATGAATTATAGATGATGTGTGTAAAAGAAAACCCATAGTTTTTTAGTTTTCTATTTATTTAGATTTTTATTTTTTTTGGGTTTTCTGGTCTCGGACCCTTCCCTCGGACTCAACCCCCCCTCGGACTTGGTCTTGACTTGGACTCACTTTAGGTGGACTCGACTACAACACTAATATTTTCTATATTTTTAACCATAACCCTAATCTTACAATAAATGCGAGAAATCTCTGTGAGTACGTATGTAATCCACGTATCTCGAGAACCGTTCGCCCCACCGGCTTCAGATTCGGCACGCGCGTTCCCCGCCGCGGCGCAGCGTACAGTGCCCGGCCTCGGCCCGATATGCGGTTTTCCGTAACCGGCACGAAGCGGAGCTCGGGCGGCCGAGCGTCTAGTGGCTGAAAATAGCTGATCTACAAGCTTGATAAGCTATTTTCGGCAGTCAACAACCAAGTACTGAAGAGTTGAAACGGCACATCTGTATATGGACATAATTGTGTCAGTCTCATGATAACCAGTGTTGTTGTCACGACGCGAGTCACACTTGCAAATTAATTCTGTCTGTGTCTCTTGTATGCCCATATATGGAGATCCCTGATATCATCAATATATTAAGCCCATATCTGGGAATGCCCATATAAGGACATATATTGTGTCACTGTCTGTTGTTTTGCGAGGTCATGCTGAAACTTCTCGCTCTTAGGGCGTCATACTGGTAGGCTGTTACAAGTCCACACGCACACACTTAAACTCTACTCAACGTTGTCATTTGCACAAAGCAATCAATATGGGGGGGGAGGGGTCGCGTGACTCGCGTCCAAGCCGCCATGTGTAAGAGAAACACACAGACACAGACACAACAATGAGGAGCCTTAATGGTAATGATCTGCGCTGTGTGAAAGGTCAAGTCTAAACAAAACATTTCCTCCTTATAAATATTTGAAGCGTGATTAGCATTAGCAGAGCCTTAATGAAGCGCTGGGTCATGGTCTTGGAGGAGAGGAGAGGAGAGGAGAGGAGAGGAGAGGAGAGGAGAGGCTCTTCCTGATTACATGACTCTGAGAGAGGAGAGGAGAGGAGAGCATTGCTGTAAAGTAACAAGTACATGTAATCAAGTATAGGCTACTAGTCGGAAGCCTTAGAGTTTTTTCGTGCTAATCAGTCTAAAAGCGCCACATTTTTCACAGATGTAGCCCAGGGCATGCTCTTAAGCCCGTATCAGAGTCTACGGTGGAGAGCTATTCACCGCAAATTTGAGGTGGAAAGCTTTCCACCTCAAGTCAGAAAATAAGTGCAGGCCATCAGAGTCACGGCCCACGGTGAAGTCCTTTACCCCGTCTAGACCGGTTCAGGTCGACCAATCAGTGAACGGGGTGTAGAGCCTGTCTGTCTGATAGTAAAAACAGAGAGATGTGTCGGAACTCACGGTGTAAAGCTCTCCACCGCGAGGAATGATGTAACGTTGTAGTTTCATGACTCAAAAAGACTCGAAAAGACTACACCGTGGTGTAAAGCCTTCCACCGCGGATCCGACTATGATACAGGCTTAATGATTTAGCTAGGGCGCCCGAGTTGGCGACCTTCGGGTCGCCACAGCGGCCAAATCAAGTTGGGCTTCCATCGACTTTCTATACAGGAGGAAAATACCCAGAGTATTTAAATAGGATGTGAGGGGTCTAACTAGGGGTTTGTCATGATGCTGAATCCATTGCAAGCATTTGTTTTGCACAAAAAATATTCCTTGGTCTACAAATGGCCCCAGAAAATGCCCACAAAACTGTGAAAAGTGATGACTCATCACTCAACATGTTCAATAAAACCCTCATTTTCTGGGGCCATTTTTAGCCCAAGGAATGTTTTTTGTGCAAAACAAATGCCTGCCGACTCGGGCGCCCTAGCTAAATCATTAGAGCATGCCCTGGGCTACATCTGTGCAAAATTTGGCGCTTTTAAACTGATTAGCACAAAATTACCATTCTATCTTCTCCTCTTCTACAATTTGTACAGCACAGTATCAGTATGTTTTACTTGCTTCAGTGTTTACAATGTTCAATACTTTTACTTCTACCCTACTACAACTCTTTGTTTTACTCCACTATACGGGGTATGCGCATGCATGAAGTGAGTGGCAAATCGAGTGGCAAAGTCAGAGGAAAAGTGAGTTTAACGTTGTTTAATGTCGTTTAATGCAATCAGATAGGACTTTTCTGTTTGGATGTATGGTCTGTCAAGGCCAGAAAGTACTTTTTTTGCCACTCAGTAGGCGTTCCCGCATAACTTCCTGGTATATGATGATGATGTCAAACGCATACCCTCTGTACTGGTGACTTTGGATTATTATTTAAGCAATATTACACACAAGAGAGTGTGCATTATCACGGTTATTTGCATGCCAGTCTTGCTGCAGGAACAAGCCGAAGGCGAATTCCGTAGGCAGAGCTGAAGTGCAAATAACCGTGATAAGGCGGACCCTCGAGTGTAATATTGCGATTATACAACAGTTGTCCTAAAAAAAAACACGTCAACTTCATTTCATTGTAATTAAGATATTCAATAGGAATTTGTAATTTTTTTATGCCTCATTTAGCTACTATGTCCCTGAACTTCACATGAAAACTGCTAGCCTAGCAGCCTAGCATAGTGTGGACATAATACATAATATGCAAGATAATATTATTATCTTGCTTATTATATTGATGTATTACCTGCTTATTGTAAGTCACTTTGGATTAAAAGTGTCTGCTAAATGCCTAAATTTAAAATTGTATATTGTGTGGGGAGAGGGAGCGATTCAGCTCTTTCGCGTCCAGCGCAGCTGATATCTTTGTATGATGAGACCGTGCAGTAGTGCTCATTATTTACACGGGTAGAGAGCCATTTCAACCAATCAGATTGCTTCGTCGTAACTAACTGTTGTATAATACAAAACACACTAACCACGTCAGCCACACATACATACATACTTTTGATCCAGTCCATAACGACATATTCTGTCTCCTTCTGCATTGTTGTCTGTGCTAAGTGGATGGATGGATGTTTTAATTACGTCGGTAACATGTCATTAGGTCGAACACCCTTTGGATCGACCACCAAAACCTAACCTTAACCCTAAACCTAACCTCAGTAAAAACTATGCCTAAACCTAACCCTAACCCTAAACCTAACCTCAGTAACCGTGACGCGGGTGATTATCTAACCTGCCGACGCTCGCGGGTGATTATCTAACCTGCCGACACTGTTCGACCCAATTACGTCATCACACAATGACATCAAAACATCGTCATCACAACAAATGTAATTGTCCTTTAATTAAATGTAATTGTCCAATTAACAAAATGTCATTCAACAACTTTTTCCAACTAATTGAGCTGTCCTTTAAAACCTATCCTGTAAAATAGTTGCACTGAATCACAGCGGTGCTGGTGTGTGAAATGACTCACTGGACGATACATCTGAAAGGAGGACCTAAGAAGTTCTACCAAGCTGCTGTTGTAGTCGGACACAAGCTGTACTCATTTGGAGGATACAACAACAACCTGAAAATTGACCAGATTAAAGTACACATCTTCAACACAGTGTCTTTGAGTTGGAGGAAGTTGCCCCCAGTGACAAATGGAAGAGGACAAAGTCCCATTGAGGTTCCCTCCGGGCGCCCGGGCCACACAGCTGTGCTGGTAGAAGAAATAGTCTACACCTGGGGAGGAGGGCCTCCTTACTGCAATGTCCTTTATGCCTTTGATGTTGACACCCACAGCTGGTTCAAACCCAATATTTCAGGGACTATTCCAGAAGCAAGGAGACAGCACTCAGCCTGTGTCCTGGAGAAGGTCATGTATGTGTATGGAGGATACACCCAGCTGACTGGATATACTAATGACACGTACAAGTTGGACACGAGCATAATGGCCTGGTCTTTAATTAACACCAGAGGAACCCCACCTCCTGCTTCATACTGTCACTCTGCCACCATCGTCGGGTCAAAGATGTTTGTGTTTGGGGGCTCTTTGGGCTATTGGGGCTACAACAACAGCATCAGAGTGTTTGACACAGAGACCAACAGCTGGCTGAGTTCGCCTTCTGGACACCTTCTCCCAGATGAACGTTCATGTCATTCAGCCTTTGCCTACAATGGAGAGCTGTACATATTTGGTGGCCGGAATGGGAACCAGCGCTTCAATGACCTGTGGAAATTCAGTCCGGAGGCCTTTTCCTGGAAGCAGGTTAAGCCCAAGGGGAAAGACCCCTGTTGGATGTATGGAATGTGCTGTTGCATGGTGGGAGATTGTATCATCATCTTTGGAGGATGCAACGGGGGCAACATCTTAGATTTACATCCTACTCTGAAGACATTATGCAAGCTATCAGTTATTCACTATGGCCTGAAGCAGTCTGATCTCCCACATAACATCAAGTGGGAACTGGAAACCATGACTACCAACAGAGATGGACGAAAAAAAGAAGAAAAGTATTTTGAAAAAAATCAGTTCTTGGTCAAATACTGACTGGTAAGTATTTCACATCGTGTTTTTATGTTGTATTTCAAATACTTATTAATACTTCCATCCATCTCTGACTACCAACAGCATCAGGGGAAAAAATACATTTGAACTCACAACCCTACATGTAGTGAGGAAGACATTCATCTCTAAACTACTGTAGGACCTGACACTCACATCATAGCCGGTAAAAAACATGGACGGTGCCGTGGGAACCCATTGGTTTCTATGCTGCGAAAATGAATCTTTTTTTTTTTTGCCCTTGTATGGGTGTTGCCATCATTGTTTTAATGGTACCCAAGGAATGCTATTGGCTGCCAAGGGTCACGTGATACCGCAAGGATACTTGGGTAAATGTGTTGAGCCTGCTGAAAATAAATCACACAGAGAAGAATCATCACAAGCCTATGATCACAAGCCCCTCCTACAGCATACCCTGCTTTAACATTAATTATAACAAAAATTGGACCATATTTTCACAAAACGCACATCATTGTGTTTGAAACGAGGCTTTAAACTAGCGACAGGAACCATTAAGTATTTATAACAATGTTTATTAAGGTAAGAAAATCAAATGTAAAAGTTTGGGGGAACTAAATGGAATCCTATGGAGAACATGTTGCTTCTGGTACCAGAACAGCTCAACTATAGCAGCCAATCATAGGAACTTTCAGTTCCGTGTTTGCTTCATTTTAAACCCGGACAACTGGACCCCTGACTCAGATGCGATGACATCATCAATATGTCGTCACTCATCTCCATATTTGGGCATAGACACGGATTGGAGACAATGCAATGTGATTTTTTTTTACCCCCATGTTGGAAAACTGTCTCGTGTGGCCAGAATGTTGACTCCCACAATTTGCGAATGCTCCCGTCATACAGTCTGGGAGACTGAAAAAGTTCTGATCGTGAGTATCCAGCATGAGAAGCGACAAAGCGCACATTTATCTGTATATAAATAAAAATGATCTAAGCACATACTGTACCCAGCAAGCACGGTCAGGACCTGGACCAATAAGTGACGTGACGTCTCGATTGGGGCCAGATCAAGTCAAACCATGACTAGTCAGATCTGGCCTGGAATATCACCTGATTTCAACCAACATAAATCCTGCCCACGAAAACGGACATCCTGGATTAATCAGAGAGGGTCCTATCGAGGCCAGATAAATATCATAACTAGTCAGATATGTCACAGAATAATACCTTACATGCTCATATCTCAACTAGCATTACGAACAAAATAATCCATAAGTCCATATGACGTCCTGGTAATGACGTCAAGGTCATCCCCATATGGGCTGTGATCTGGCCGAGTTCTGAACGTCACCGGAGTCACCAGAGGACGTCATCATAATGTCATCATGACGTCATTTGGCTTGCAGGGTATTTTCGTGAACCGAAATATGCCAGCTTCCATTGGGAACTGGGACCAGAGGGGGGTCACTGGGATGATTTGTCCCAGTAACGTCACCCGTTTTCCTTAAAGTGGGGATAGAATGGGATACACATGCACGCACACACACACACACAAACACATGCACGCGTGTGCACACTTGGCAGCAGCCTAGGACATAACCCCAAAGACTGGTTGTTAGAATGGAATGCCCAAAAAGAAGGCAGAAAAGTCTGGCAAAGTACCGAGCGCACATGCACGCACGCACACACGTACACACGCACACGCACACGCACACGCACACGCACACACACACACACACACACACACACACACACACACACACGTACGTTTTAGCAAATGTATTCATGTCCAAATAAAGGAGTGCATACAAGGACACACATGTTAAAGGTACAGTCAAGGTCACATTCACAAAAATCATTGTCATTGTGTCTTCATGATTCAATAAGCACAGTTCTTTGCCAGACTTTTTTGCCTCCTTTTTGGGCATTCCAGGTTGTTGAATAAGCTCTCTAACAACCAGTATGTGGGGTTATGTCCTAGGATGCACCTGTTTCGAATGATATCAACGCACTTAATGCGAAATATTCACGTGCTTTCAGACTCTTCAATGCAGAAGGTATCCAGGATACTAGGATATCCAGTATCCAAATGCAGAGATATTAGTAGTAAAATGACGACATCTAGTGGTCAACCTCAGAGGAGCGCAAAAATAAAACCTGAGGTGAATCCCAGGCTCGAACCAGATGCCAAATATTCTCTGTTCCCCGGTGTAACGCTCCACGCCACAGACCCCGACGGAGCAGCGTGGTATTGGGCGCCGATGACCCCCGTGAGTCGCCACCGAGGCGAGCGCTAGCGAGCCGAGTTGCCGCGACGAGCGGTGGGAACGGCGCCCAATCCCACTCAGCCGCGTTACCGAGTTATGTGCCGTTATGGACAGAATAGTAAATATTCAGTCCCTCACTATCCACGCCTACCCCACTATCCACGTCAAAGATAAATGCACAAAAAAGGAGTCACATCATCCGTTCATTAGCTCAGTCAGTAGAGCACGGATGCAACAATCCCACGGTTTGGGTTCGATTCCCCTGAGGGGAATAATATTCAAGGCGAGAGATATCGGCGCATGCGTACTTCAAAGTGCACGGAGAACAGGATACCGTGGATACTCCTCCGTGGATACCCAGTGCATACTCTCTGCATTCAAACGTCTGAGAAATAGTGAAAAAGTCGGATTGAATGCGAAGAGAGCAGTCGAAGCGGGTGTAGGATGCTGCCAAGTGAAAACAAATAGTTTTCAGGCCCAGCTCTGAGATGCACGCACGCACGCACACACACACACACACACACACACACCATATCCCCTTGCACAACTGTGGAGCTGTTGTGTGCTGGGGTGATCTTTCAGGGGTAGAAATAAAACATTAAATACACATGTAGCAACACTGACCCTGTATATATATATTATTATTATATATTTTTTTAAAGCAAACTGAAATCTTTGCTTCTGGGGATTCCTGGAACAACATATTTTGAGATGGGGGATCGGCAGTGCTTGACATGAAAACGTTTGAGAAACACTAATGATATAGAAACAAAAAAAAAAACATTCGAAGAATTTTGAAGACATTTATAGAATCGGGTCAAAAATATTCAAAGACTTGCATACATTTTCACGATTCTTCAACAATAGCAGATCTATACAACCTGCGACATGTACATCTGCTATTGTTTTAACATAGAATAATGGTTAAAGAGGTTAGAATCGCGTCCTCGGGTCATAATAGGTTAGGCTACTACTCAGTACTCACTCCAGGAAATGTTCGTTCCCAGAACCCCCGGCTCATAAACATTCATCCTGGTTGTTCCACCAGTACCACAACGGTCCGGTCCGCTCTGTCTCCCACCTGGGAGCTGTTGCTGTGAACACAGCCTCCCTCAGCCTCCCCCGCAGCTTGTAGATCAGCTATTTTTGCTACTCTTACTGGAGATGAGCAGTGTTGTAGTGCTAAATTTGGAAGTGGGGGGATGCCCCACGCACACTCGTGCACGTCAATGCAACGTTTTCGATGGGCTTGTGTCTAATTGTGTCCAAAACGGGTCTGCGCGGCAGAAATATATAGACCAGTGGTAGGGCTGCGACAAAATATCTGTGTCTCCAAGTACCGCCATAACTGATGTTAAATAATATTGCCAATAATGTGATGACCGGATCATCACATTATACACTCATAGCTGCACAACTGATATTTCCAGTCTCAAATCTTCTATTACCATCTGCTGTCATGCTAACCCATTTCAGCACGGCTGGAGAGCCTATTTCAACCAATTGCTGGGTCAGAACGACCTGTAATATAATATCAACATTTCCTAGAGACTTTTCAGAAGAGAGATTTCACACGGTTAATGCACAGCGGCAGAACAGAACCGTTTTAGGCTTAATATAATAGGTTTAATAAAGGCATGATGTCTTACCAAACAAAGCCACCAGCCCACCAGTAAGACATATTATGTTTACTCACGGTTAGTCACAGCTGATGAGACAGTGCTGGTTGTGTCTGCATGTTTGACCGGAATTATACACGGGTAGTAGTGGTGCGCGGGCCGACCCGGTGCCCCCACCCGCCCGCCAGCGGGTGGGTGGGTCAAGGTTTCAGACCTTTGTCAGGCGGGCGGGGGGCGGGCGGGTTATCACCACTCTCACGTGCAAAAAATAAATAAGAATAATCACCTGTTCTTATTTGCCTTTTATTCTTAATAAGAGTAGGCCTATAAGAATAAGAATACAACGTTTGAATACGAGCACGAGCGAGCGAGTTTTAAAATGCGCCAGAGAGGAGCGAGGTTTCTCCTCTGCTCCTTGGTGCGAGGACCATTCCGCTCCTGTTGGGGCCGCGAACCACATCTTGCCAACATTTGACACAACGTGAGCAGAGCAGAGAAGATGCACAAACAATTCAACGCGTGTCGCTGATCAGGATTTCACTTAAATGTCTCTGAGCTCTGACTCTCTGTCATCCACACAAGTCCGTTTATAGCTAAATACTTTGTGTCGGTTAAGTTATATAACCAGCCAGTCAACGGATACGATTTGAAACACAACTTTCGCAAGTGAGGCGGATTTTTTGACTGAATGAACCAACCACGCTTACCTCGAGTCGTCCCATCTCTCCAATCTGGTGATTAATCAATAACCAACAGGATTTAATTTCTTTGTTTGTCCGTCGTTTGCTGTCTGTTTAAAGTGCGAGGCCGCTGTATAAATATGATTGACATAAAACCGCCATTCTTACCCCGACGATGTCCGGCGATTTAGAGAGAATGAACGTCTTTGAATGAATGTCTTTTAGGCTAAACCCCAATTTGAACAACACGTTTGTTTATTTAGCCCATGACAATATTGTGCTACTGTAAACGTTTCTGTAAAGCGACTTTGGGTACTTAGAAGAGCCGTAGGCCTATATAAAGATGAGCTATTGTGGAGATGATATACCATCTTTTTTTTAAATGCGGGTTGCGGGGCGGGCGGATTCGTTCATTTGTATATTGTTCTGCGGGGCGGGCGCGGGCGGGTTACGTTCCGTGCGGGCTGTGGGTCGTGCGGGTTATGAAAAAAACCTCACCCGCGCACCACTAACGGGTAGATAATAACTGGTAAAAATTCACAACAAACCAACTTCTGTGTAGGCTACTAACCGCTTCAAGTTTGAAGAAGTAAACACAAACATACTGTGTTGTTGGTTGGTCAGTCTTATATTATCCCATAGCCCGAAGGGGCAGTCAGCTTATTGGTTAGTTGTTGGTTGTCATGGCGATATTACAACCAATCGGTGGACAGTCTGCTCTGTACTTTTCTGCCTTGTGTCTCTGTCTGCGGTACAGTAGGCTACTTTGTGTCAATTATGACGGCAGCCCTGAGCATTTTTAACCCTCACAATTGTTTTGGGCGGGTGAGAGAAGTATGGGAGCGTCGTACACGCGTGTTCCCCCCAACTACATCCCTGAATGTGGCCCACTGGAGTGAGTGTGGAAATGTAGCGGCCCTCTCCATCATCAAAGTTGCCCACCCCTCAGTGGTGTCAGTTCGGAAAAAGCTAAGGTATGGCAACATGACTGGCGTCTTGCAAGACACCAGTCATGTTGCCGTACCTTAGCAACAGGCATGATACATTTATTTTAAGAAGTACATTTTATTTTTCCCCCCGTTTCTACGGTTTCTTGGGCTGGATATGGCAGCCTGGAACAGTTGTTCAAATGCATTGCACCTGTGCAGCTGACCTGAGGAACCTGGGAATATACCATTCTGTCAAGATGGGGAGAATACAAGTGTGGAGAATATAATTATAATACCTTGTTAAAGTGACCATTTTGCTAGATTTTTCATTTGTAGTTATTTTACTGTAATTTAACAACATAATAACCAGAACAGATACACAAAGAGACATTTATGGATTTATATTTAAAAGTAACTTTTATTTTCACCCCTGGACCCAGGGTATGGCAGCTGCTGCTGCATACCCCTGCCATACCCAATTGACACCCCTGCCACCCCTGCTCTATCTGCACTCTCAGCAGCAGTTTACTGCAAACCCCATCACTCCAACAGCCCACAACAGTCCCACGAGGCCACGATACTGCCGTGTTAACTAAATAAGTTGTTAGTCAGTGTTTGTAGGCCTATACCAAACGCATTTAATTAAACTTATATTGACTTCATGAATTAAAAACACGTTGGGCATGAGAGAAACACGATACAATTTAACACAATGTAGTAATTAAAACGGGTCATGTAAACTTGCGTGGTGGGTGGAACAACTGAGATCAATAATATCCATGTTGGAATAATGCTGATGTTAATGCAGCACACAGGACCCCTGGTCCGATATACCTCTACATATATGGAGATATGCTGTGAGAGTCGAAACATGCTTACTCAGTTATACGTTATGTGAAAGTCCTATGATGTCTATGACATCTGACATCATACCCTTTTATGCCCATACATGGAGATCCCTGTCTGTAGAACCAGCCGTTAGTGTGGTATGTGGCCAATGTGGCCTCCATATATTGGCATTCCCATATGAAGACCTTTTAGATATGGGCTTAATATTGATGACATCAGGGAACTCCATATATGGGCATAAAGGGATTCTGTTACATGTGACATCACAGTGAAGCCAGAGCGTGATGTCAGAGCGGCAAACGCGTTCTGTTAGCGTGGTTCCCCTGACATCACAGTGACATCAGAGCATGACATCAGAGCGACAAACCCATAGAACCACAGTGTCAGGCGTGACAGAGATACATACATACGGACAAGCTGTGACCGTTCACATTCTAAACTATGATCGCAAAAAAGTACAACCTTGAAACATTCGGCTTCGCTCTAGATCGTTTAGGAAAACTGCAAAAGGAGTTGATCCTAGCCTAACACCAAAAATAAGGACATCATTCAAACTGTCAACCTACTGAAACGTTGCGGACGCCGCAACGTTCGGCACGGCCACTCGCCCGCCTGAGCTCGCTCTGCGGTGCCTCTCATGGCTCGAGTCCGTCGCCGGAAACAAGCGCTCCCTTATACGCCTCTCTTCTTACGAAGGCAATAATAGCCCCCTGCATGTGCGCACGCACACACGCACGCACGCACACACACACACACACACACACACAAACAAATCAATATAGTGCATGAACAAAAGCCAAATCACAAAGGTCCCCAGACTCACACAGATAGTAGTGAATATTGACCGTGTGTGTGTGTGTGTGTGTGTGTGTGTGTGTGTGTGTGTGTGTGTGTGTGTGTGTGTGTGTGTGTGTTTCCTGGAGATATCGTTCTCAATGATCTCACCTCCCCAATAAGATCCAATCACAGATATCAAATACAGATAATCATGTTTCCTCTCCACAGCATGTTTCCACGTGTGTGTGTGTGTGTGTGTGTGTGTGTGTGTGTGTGTGTGTGTGTGTGTGTGTGTGTGTGTGTGTGTGTGTGTGTGTGTGTGAGCGAGCGTGTTCTAAATGTTAAGGCACATCATATGAACAGCTGAGGGGATGATACCATTTCATACCAAAAGTGTGTGCGTGTGAGCGTGTTAATGTGCAATATCCAGTGTTTACCCCGGTCTGCAAATCGGCAATAAGATCATGAACTTGCTGACACAGAGCAAGAGATTGCTGTTGCGATTGGCACATTTCACCCTGGTTTTTTCATCTCACTCACGTCACTTTGTCTGCTGACCTCACTCAGCAATAAAATAACTAAAATAAAATAAAAATAAAACAATTCACAGGAGCAGGGCTGCCGATAAGGGGGGGGCAAAGGGTACTGTTGTCCCCCCTCCCGGAAAGGGGGGGGCCCTGCCGCTGCTGTGGGGGGCCCCTGTTGAATGGGACTCGGGAGAAGTCTAGTTTATGTAGGAAAGAGTTGAGTGACTGTGAAAGAACTTTCTCCCAAGGTAAGATTAAGACATAATGCTTTATATAAACCCTATTATATTAAGCCTAAACGGTTCTGCCGCCGTGTAGAACTGTTTTTAACAGTTTGTTTACTTTAAAAATGAATAATTTTCAGGTAAAAACTGTGTTTTTTTTTCGGCCCACGCTGTGCACGGGCGAAAAACCAATCTTTGATCTTGACCCCCCTCCCAAAAATCTGTACAACGGGCCTGCACAGGAGGCAAGCAGTGATCACCCCATGATGTGCACTGCAATGTCGTTTCAAATGCACTACATTGCAGGCGCTTTTTGAGAGTGAAAAAATAGGAAGACACGTATGACATAATAATGTGATCTGGGCAGGTTGCTCCAGGAAATATGTCAAGCTCAAAAGGGAACAACGGTACATGATGCTGTTTCAACTCTTCTGTATTTATTGTGCTTTTCCTGAAAATGTTCTGCAAATGAGACGTAGCATGCGAAGCCTGCAATGTTAGTTCAGTCAGGTATACTCGAGAGGTTACACTGCCCTGCAGTTGTATAAGGACACTACTGCTCCCTATTAAGCCAGACCCTACGTCATTCGCTGATGTGGCAGTCAGCTGATCATTCTTCCTGCTGCTCTTGCCCGGACTGTTGCTTGCGCTTGCCCCCACCGCCTCCCCAGCACCACCAGTAGGCTCTGCTAATTCTGTTCCCCATGGGGGTTGTTTATATATCTATATATCTCCCTGCTCCTAATGGTTAATGATGTTCTTCTTCTGTGCTGCTGCTGAGCAGGGAGAAAATGTAGCAGAGCCAAACGGCAAATTAAATGTGATATACACACTTGTATACGGTACTCATTAATAATAAACATTGTTCAATATATCATGAGTTACCTGACTGAAATGCGTTTCTTTCTCTGTTTTGCCTTTCTAATTTCCATGGCGGATGGAGGGAATTTTTTGCCGAAACTCGCAAATGGCAAGAAACCGCTCCATTCCCATTGAAAAGCAGAATCCACCTTCATAGGTACTTCAAAGTCAGAGAAGGTCATAAAAAGTAGCAAAAACAAGGGGGCAACCACACTAATAATGTGTTTACGCTGGTTTGCAATACTTTCAGACTATGTTATTCCTTCTTGCCTCTAGACACCATATCGTCACTGTCGGGCAGAAACCTCATACATCTCCAAGTTTCAAATTTGTAAATATTTTCGCAAAGCAAAGCCCTGCTTCATCATACAAGGCTGTTGCACGAAAGTAGTGCCGCGAGGCGTTGTGTGCTTGTAGATCTGCTGTTTTCACTAGGTTAAATCATTTTTAAAATGATAAATAAAAAACGAACGTTTTGGACATACAAGGTTTTCACCCGACAATGACGATATACAGGTACGCGTGTGCGTAGGTCCGTCCGTGCGTGCGTGCATAACATACTGTATGTGCGTGTGAGTGTGTATGATTGATCCATGTATGCAATCATATTCTACAGCGATCTAGAGTGATAGGGGACACACGCACCGGTCAAATCAAAACCGCAACGAGCAGTCTCTCTCTCACCATGTAGCAACACTGCTGAGGAGAGATGTAAGTTGGGAGCATGAAATAGTTTAAATCCTCCTTTTGATGGACAAGAAAACATATTTTATTTTTTTATTTCGTACAGTGGCGGAGAGAGGATTATCCTTCAGCCGGCGTCCCCTCCTTGCTGTCATGGGTGGATAGGCTTATATGTGGCCATGTAACAGGTTTAGTGGCCACAGGCTTGTTGCTTTGTCACCTCGCTTTCTGTAAAAAAATAAAAAGGAAATAACATACAGAGAAGAAGTGGTTGACATGGTATGGGAACACATGGCTCAGTGCCTGCAAGAGATGAAGAGAGGGGATTTTAAAGTCTGGTAGACATGCATGGCATGACATACTGGTTGCTATTTGCTATATGACAACCTGCATCTCCCGACTGCGCATCAGTCACGCCGCCCACCTCATGCCGTGCGTCAGTCACGCTCCATATATGGACACGGCATGAGGTGGGCGTGTGTCAGTCACCTACCAGTGTCTGCACCAGAGCCATCTACCGACGGAGAGTTGCGTCACTCCCGTTCACTTCATGGGGCCAGGTCTTCTACGCACACATCTATTGGTGAATAGTGACAAGCTGACAACCAGAAGTTTACAGAATGCATTGAAGTCTATGAGGGGTAAAGTGACAATGAACCACGTGATCCGACCCTTCAATGGCTCGACTCTCTGATTAGACCACTCTGTCTTGACAACGCTGAGGAAGGCCGTTCAGGTCGAAACGCGTCCGTTGTTCTCTGCCCAGAGAGGTAAATAAATCATGTGAAAAGGATTTCCTTGTGTGCTGGCGACTCCTTCCTTGCCTCATGTTACTATATTGAGCCGTGCACCTAAAAGACTTTATTTAACTTTTAGTGTTGCGGGTTTTCTGCTTTTGTGCAGTCTCTTTCTCCACTGTGTCTTGCACCTACCTTTATGCAGCAGAGAGGATTTTATTATTAGGCATATTGTGTTATCCAGCCAAGCCAAAATGATCACAAATGGCTAGATCATACAGAAAGCAGTCACTCTGTCTCCATGATGTCTGGTTGAGGAGCTGGGGCGACTCCTGGGTGAGGAGGGGTCTGATCCTTCACATGAACATGAAGTATATATACGTGTGTGTGTGTGTGTGTGTGTGTGTGTGTGTGTGTGTGTGTGTGTGTGTGTGTGTGTCCTCGGTAGAGTTCAAGGTCATTCTCTGTCTGTCTGTCCGTCCGTCCGTCTGAGCACAGGGACTCATTACTGCACACTTCTCTGGACACACACACACACACACACACACACACACACACACACACACACACACACACACACACACACACACACACACACACACACACACTTTACTCCACTACATCTCAGATCCAAACATTGTACTTTTACTCTCTCTCCCCCTCATCACTTATTCATCAGATAGTTCATCTTGTTGCTTGGTCAGGCTCATGATTGATGCATAATTAAAAAGCTTGGCTAATTAACATAAGCTCCTCAGACCATAGTAATATCACTATACACACACACACACACACACACACACACACACACACACACACACACACACACACACACACACACACACACACACACACACACACACACACACACACACACCTAATTGACCTCACTGATTAATTTAGTTTCAATCACGTTGTTTTTATGTTTGTGCACACATTGCCTTTTCTTATGGTGAAAGATAGAAGACAGACCCACGCACGCATGCACGCACGCGCACGCACGCACGCACACGCGCACACACACACACACACACACACACACACACACACACACACACACACACACACACACACACACACACACACAGACACACACAGACAGACAGACAGACAGACAGACAGACAGACAGACACAGACACACACACACACACACTTCTTTCAACAACTGACAGACTACAACTTGTTCAAATTACGGCAGCAAAAACTGATGATGAGAGTACATATTACTCCAGTTGCTACAGCGTCGCTACTGTCTCCCGGTTGTTTTTAGGATGGCTTTTAAAATTCTTTTACTTGTTTATAAAACTCTAAATGGTCTGGCGCCTTCGTACCTCTATGACCGCCTGCCTAGATTCCAAGCCGTCGGAATGCTGCTTCCCCGTATTGTTGATATGCCATTGTACATCAAGCAGGTCTGCACTAGAACAGGGGTTTTCAAACTTTTTTGACTCAGGTCACCCCTGTAAATAATCTTTTCATCCACGGCACCCCTGAATTACACTGTTAATGTTTAGAATCTTACATCATATTGGAGAAATATCCGTTTCCATCAGAAATGAATGAAAATAACTATATACTTGACGTTTAACCACTTGAACCCCAACGTTGTGACGCGTTGTGAGCTTGTAGATCTGCTATTTTTGGTGAAGAGTTTTGTCTTAGATAAAAAAATAACTCATCAAGTACAGTGCAAATCAGGTCTGTTTTACTAAGCATAGTGAAGTGATATTGATGTAGTGATATTGATGAATTCCAAATATTATCAAATTATCTCGCGCCACCCCTGGACTGGCATCACGGCACCCCAGGGTGCCCCGTCACCCACTTTGAAAACCCCTGCACTAGAAGACCCGAGGGGGAGGTTTGGAACGACTAAACTTCCATTACACCTAAGACAGGCAGCCTCTGTGGATAGCTTTAAAGCACAGCTCAAGAACTATTTCTTCACTCTTGCTTTTAGCTGATGTTTAATTCCCTGTGCTGTTATTATTCATGTCTGCACCGTTTTGAAATACACATATTGATGTTTTAAATGTTTATAACGATGTTTTATGTATACTTTTCTTATCTGCTTATTGTAAATGGTGCATTTATATAGCGCTTTTATATCCAAGGCGCTTTACAGAGATTGTGCATTACATTCACCCATTCACACACACATTCATACACCGATGGCAGAGGAAACCATGCAAGGCACCAACCTGCTCACCGGGAGCAACTAGGGGTTCAGAGTCTTGCTCAAAGACACTTCGACATCAATTCAGGGGGAGCCCGGATTCGAACTGGGAACCCTTTGTGCACTAAAGACGGTTTCTCTGCCCCTGAGCCATACTGGCCCTATTGTAATAATGTGTACTTTTTCTGTTAAGCATTTGTGCTTTATTTCTGCTCTGTAAAGCCCGTTGATCCACTTTGGCCCTCCTGGCCCTCAAACTGTGGAATTAACTCCCAGTCGCACTTAAAACTACAGACTCACTCCCTAGCTTCCATTAGAACTACAGACTCACTCCCTAGCTTCCATTAGAACTACAGACTCACTCCCTAGCTTCCGCCGTGGACTGAAGAATCACCTTGCACCTGTCTGCTAAATGCCTAAACTGTGAACTGTAAACTGATATGCATCATGTGAGCTTCATGTCATGAAAGGTGCTAAACAAATAAAGTGTATATTATTAGTAATTATTATTACTATCAGAATATATAGTAAAGCTTTGACTTTATAACAAAACAAAACCAAACTAAAAGATGTGCTGCCAAAAAGTTCCATTCTTCGGTTTCGTACGACGAGGTGTTATATTTTATATTTTAAACCTTCAAAGACCTGGAACGTGCCCGCATCGCGTTCGATTTTAACCACTTTCCATTATTTTAAGCTTTAACTTTTGATCTGCTATTTTTGAAAACCCCGATCTTTGACCCGACTTCTAAATCCTTCCTCTGAATCAGCGTTTCTCAAACCTTTCCATGTCAAGGACCCCCGAAATTACATTGATTTGGCCGCGGACCCCCCCATCCCAAAATATGTCGTTCCAGAGACCACCCGGAAACAGAGATTTGAGTTACAAATGTTCGCTTTTAAATAGATATATTCAAAGAATTGCCCCCCCCCAAAAAAAAATCATGATTTTTCAAAAATAGCAGATCTACAAGCTCGCAAGCGTGGCACTCGGTGCCGCGCTGCGAGCTTGTACATCTGCTATTTTTCAATATTTAAAGCGTTAAATAATTCTAGGCCTTAAACTCACGAGCAGGAAGAACAATCTCTCTGAAGTGGTACAAGAGGACAAAAACTAAACCAAATAAAGCAGGCGAGCGTGAAAGAAAGGCAGAAAACGGGAGATAAGAGCAGGAACCTCCACACTCCACAAAGACGTCTTCTGTTGTCGCCGCGGCTGCCGCGACAACAGCAGCTCTATACGGCAGGAGCGCCAGATAAAGGATCCACTCTCACTACAAAAGGACTACCGCTCACAAAGAGACAAACATTATTACAATCACAGCAAAGCAAAGCAAAGCAAAGCGAAAGCCAGCCGGTTGCAACGATTATAATTTCCGGCATAACGCTTTTTAGCTTATTTAGACCGGAAACACATATTTACGCATTATTACTTTAAACATTATTTTATGCTTTAACTATTGAAAAATAGCAGATCTACAAGCTCACAGCGCGGCACCGAGTGCCGCGCTGTGAGCTTGTAGATCTGCTATTTTTGGGGGAAAATCGTGAACATTTGTCTTTCAATATTTTTTACCCGATTTTTATGAATGTCTTCTAAATTGGTTGGTGAGGTTCTCAAACCTTTTCATGTCAAGGACCCCTAGGATTATATGTATTTGTCCGCGGACCCCCCCATCTCGAAATATTATGTATCAGGGACCCCCCAGAAGTAAATATTTCAGTTTATACAAATTTTTACTTTAAAAAAGATATATTCATGATTTTTCAAATCTTTTATATCTGCTATTTTTCAATAGCTAAAGTATGAAATAATTCCAAGTCTAAATGGGATAAAGTGACTGTCTGTGGCATCCTGTGGCGTCATCCTTCGTCGGCGTGGCCTAGAAACTAAAACCGACAAGGGGTCGAGTTCTGTTCGTAGAGTAGGCCTACTGACGTCACTGGCTATTCGTCTAAATGCTAGTCTAAAATTGGTCTAAAAACAAAAGTTTCTTAGACCCTGTCACACTTAGAACAACAGACTCACTCCCTAGCTTCCGCCGTGGACTGAAGACGCACCTCTTCAGACTCCACCTAAGCCCATAGACCTACTGTAACAGTCAATGACAATAGCCTACATGAAGCTAGTTAGCATTTTTTTTAAGGTTTTTACTGATTAGGTGCGTGGTCAACCTATGTTATTGTTTTTTTCTAGATTGATATTCCTATGCAATTGTTGTATTGTTGTTGGTGTACTGACATATTATCTTGCTTATTATAGTGATGTATTACCTGCTTATTGTAAGTCGCTTTGGATTAGGCTAAAAGCGTCTGCTAAATCCCTAAACTTTAAACTAAACAGTCTAAAAAAAACTTTCATTTTTAGACCAATTTCAGACAGAAGTCTGATAGCCGACTAACTGGGTAGTTGATCTGAGTGAGCGGGAGGGGGTTGTGGGGTTCAATCATCAACACAACACATGTTCTCTTATTATAGAGGTTCCAGGGCCACCATCTTTTCAGACGGGGTTTAAACATATTCTACATTTCGGGGGTCCTTGACATGAAGTTATCTGCAGAAGCTGGAACTGGTTTCTGGACCCCATGAATCTGTAATCATCCTTTAACCAGATTAGAGGGGCGGCTTTAATCTCATTACCGACACAATACGGCAGATGATTCTTTAGTCGGGATTAACCATGACACTGTGACACGCATGGGGGGGGGGGGGGGGGGGGAGGGGGGGTCAGACACCTGCCCTGAACCCCAAAGGTCATCCCCAGCCACCCCCCCCCCCACACACACACACACACAGTCAGTCACCCCTAAGACCCAGAAGTCAAACAAGAGACACAGATGACTGACAAGAGATGATCTGTCACAAGGAATCACATGCTTCCACGCACACCACCACCACACACACACACACACACACACACACACACACACACACACACACACACACACACACACACACACACACACACACACACACACACACACACACACACACACACACACACACACACACACACACACTCTGTGATGTATAGATAGCGTCTATGTGTTCACCTGCCTCCAACTCTTGCTCTTTCTCCCTCTCTTGCACGCACACGCACGCGCGCACACACACACACACACACACAATTACACGTGTGTGTGTGTGTGTGTACACATAAACGCACTTACTGCCACATAAAAATATATTGTTCTAGTCGAAGATATTGTTGTTGTCGTGGAAACCTTGTATGTATTTATCATTTTAAAAATGATTTAAAAGAGTGAAAATAGCCGATCTACAAGCACTTGTGTGCTTGTAGATCTGCTATCTGCCGTCTTGTCTTGTAAGAAGCAGGGCTTTACATTACAAAAAAAAAAGAAAAAAAAAAATACATTTGAAACTTGGAGATGCAAGGTTTCTGCCCGACACTGACGATATACATACTTTTATTCTTACATTAAACACACACACGCCGACACACACGTGCGCGCACACGGTATCCAAGGGCAGCGCAGAGTGTTGCTATAGAGAATGCAGTCAGCGTGGAGAAGCTGTCTGCTTCAAGACAAGATTATTCTGAGACTGGAGACACACTGAGGAGAGGAGAGAAGATGGGAGAGGAGAGGAGAGGAGAGGAGAGGAGAGGAGAGGAGAGGGGGGGAGAGGAGAGGAGAGGAGAGGGATAGACAGTGGTGTGGAGTTCTCAAAAAAGAATAAACAATCTTGGCTGTAATGCCACTGCACCTATACACAGCAAATACAATACTTATGTTAATGTTGAGGTACGTAACTCTCAAAAGTAAGGAAAACTGCTAGGGTTATGCTAAAAAGCCTGGAGTTTGCAATTAGGGGTTAAGAGTCTTGCTCAGGGACACACATCCACATTGCTATCCTGGCCGGGAATCGAACCAGGGACAACCAGGGGGACTGGTGTTCCCCAGGCAGGCTCCCTAACCATTCAGCTATGGCCGCCCCAGCTGTGTTACCGGTAGTAACAGTATCAATCACATCTGACACTGTCTGCTACTCTCTGTGCACAATCTAAAGATGTATTTGGCTTTAATAGTCTTGCACTGTTGCATACCAGTGTTATATATTTCTTTTTACAGCCATTAGTCTTAAACTTAGTCTTTACTCTTTTAGAAGACAATCTGGAGACTTGTTGTTCAGTAATTGGAGCTTATGACCAAAATAATAACATAATTGTGTGTAAATCAAATATTTGCCACAGGCAATACCAAGTCTTTGCCACAGACGCGCGCGCACACACACACACACACACACACACACACACACACACACACACACACACACACACACACACACACACACACACACACACACACACACACACACACACACACACACACACACACACACACACACACACACACACACACACACACACACACACACAATAAGTGGAAATAAATAAACAACAGAGAAGATTTCTGTTTCATTTCCTTTATTATTTTCTCCTATTGGGTCAGTTTGGTTCATATGAGAGCAAAACGAGCAGAATTACATTATTATAAACACAACACAAGACACACACGTGCAGTCGTGCACGCATGCACACACACACACACCTAAACGCAACGAACCGATGGGTTTGTGTGTGTGTGCATAAGTACGCGCATGTGAGATTCTACGTACAGGATATAGTGCAAAAGGGGTGGGGTGCACATGACCGTACAGCATGGAAAGATGTGTTTTATTTTATTGTGTGTTTTGATCGGCGTATGGATTATGGATCTATTCATGAATCAGTGGTTCTCTACCTGCTGGGGATCGGGGCGAAAATGTCAAAAATCTTTCTCCGTCACAAGGAATGTTTATTTTAACGATCAATCAAGTCGATCGTGTTCCGACTTGGATCAACGGAACTGACGCAAAGTATACTTTAATTTATCGGTATCACAATGTGAATGTGTTTTTATTTTAGTTTTAGTTTTTTTCAAGATTTTAAAGAAAACAATACCATGTGTCCTTTCTTCACGTAATACTATATCTGCTAAACATTAACGTCTTATCGTTAAAGTGTTTTTTTTGCCAATTATTTGGGGGTGGGTGCACTTTGGCAATATCCTCACTAGTGGGCCCAGTCCCGCCCCGCAGGTTGAGAACCACCAATGAAAATTCACGAAGAACGGGGGTTGTGGTGGTGGTGTTACTCCATCTTTAGTTGTGGAGGCGGGGTGGATCAGAACGTGACTCCGCCCCTGGCCCCGCCCTGTGGAGGAGGAGGAGGTGGAGTCTCCAAGATGGCGGAGGACAGCCTTCCTCGCCATGTCTCCTTAACGCTCTAAAACTGACACTCACTGAGCTGCTTCTGTTGTTGTGTTTTTAGGGAACCCCGTCTTTTTAATCCATTTGGTAGGAGACACACATTTACTGTTACTCACTGAAGGTTTGGGTGAGGGGGGTGAGGGCTGGGTGAGGAGTGGGAGGCAAGGTGGGTCAGTCTTTATCTCACTATCTGTCTGTCTGTCTGTCTGTCTGTCTGTCTGTCTGTCCATCTCAGTGTTTGCCAACCTCTTTTCTGCCAGGTCACATTTTTCATAGCCAAAATATCCCAGGGCACACCTAGAGATACGGTGTGTGTGGCTATTTTCAAAATGTTTCTTATATTATTTTACTATTCGGCCAATGTTTTGCCAGTTTTTATATAGTTTGTTGATTTCTTTTGATGCAGTAATGGTCTTTTTTTATTCTTTTCTTTCTTGAGGTATTAAAAAGGTTTTTAAAAGTCCTTAAAGTCTGGCTTCACCGTCAAATTTCAAAGGGCACACCAAAGCATCTCAAAGGGTATGCCAAAGGTCCGCGGCACAGTGGTTGGGAAACACTGCAAGTCTATCTGTCTCTCAATCTCTCTCTCTCTCTCTGTCTGTCTGAATCTGTCTCTCTCTGTCTGAATCTGTCTCTCTATGTCTGTCTGAATCTGTCTCTCTCTGTCTGTCGGTGTACTACGGTGTCTTCTGGTCCGGTTCTGTTCTGTTCGGTCCTGTCTGGTTCTGGTTGGGCCGGTGTTCAGGGTGTGTGTTGGTTTCAGCTGGGTCTGCCTGTCGGATCGGATTGGATCGGATTGGAAAGGAACTCTCTCTGGTTAGTGGTTACTCTCTCTGGTCTGTTTAACCACCGGTCCTCAACTTGGTCTGGAAGACAGAAAGAACACACAAGAAAAAAACAGGAGTGAGTGAGAGTGAGAGAGAAATAGGCCAACTATTCCTGAAAGCAAATGCACAATATTTATGTTTTTTCTAAGTTGGATTTCCATCATTTGGAGTGGAAATCAACCCGGGCCACTAAAGCATCTGTATGGATTAAAGCAGGGGTCTTTGACGTTTTCAGGCCAAGGACCCCTTAGTTGAGAGAGAGATGAAGCAGTGACCCCCAAAACCTGTTCATAGATTCCATATAGTTTCATTGTTTGACAGCACAATCATCAGTGTATTTTGGATTCATGTCAATTTGTGTTTTCAGATATTTAACCACTTGAACCGTCAATACTTAATAAACTTGGCCTTTTACTTTGTACTTAGTCTGTTCTTTTCTCCCCTCTACACAAAACCTCTTTGCCAAAAAATAGCCGATCTACAAGCTCACAACGCCTCGCAGCGCGAGGCGTTGTGAGCTTGTAGATCTGCTATTTGTGGCTACATTTCTGAGAATATGGACACTAGGGTTCAAGTTGTTAATATAAAAAAGGACTGTATGATTTGGAGGACCCCCTGTAGTAACTCTGAGGACCCCCTGTTGAAGACCCCTGGCTTAAAGACCTCATGATGTTGGAGAAGATCAAATTTAACCTGAGGGGGTCACCAGGGAAATCTGGTCGGGCGTGGGGCCCTATGATCGAACATATAAACAAATTAAAGACGCTACAGCTGCCAGCCCTGACACAATGATAAGCTCTAAACAAAGTCCAATTTATTTTCACTTTTTGAGTGGTGCAAACCGCTCCTATAAGTGGCTGTGCGTGTGTCCGGAGCCTTTTTCCTCAGCGTTTTGCCATAGCAAAATGTGTGTGTCCGTAGCTGTGCGTGTGTCCGTAGCCTTTTTCCTCAGCGTTTTGCCATAGTAAAATGTGTGTGCGTAGCATCATGTTTGTCTAGTGATGTCATATGTTGTATGTCTATAGCCTTTTTCCTCAGCGTTTTGCCATAGCAAAATGTCTGTGTGTCCGTAGCTGTGCATGTGTCCGTAGCCTTTTTCCTCAGCGTTTTGCCATAGTAAAATGTGTGTGCGTGTGCCATACTGTAAGTGTACCATAGGGGAGTGCCAGGAGGGATAACAAGGGACAAAAGGAGGGAAAGGATAACCACCATATTCTGGAAGTTGTAAATCGTCGTTGTCGAGCGGAAACCTCGTATCTCCAAGTTTAAAATGTGTACGTTCTTTCGCAAAGTAAAGCCCTGCTTCATCGTACAAGGCGGTCGCACAAAAGTAGTGAAAACAGCATATCTACAAGCACACACTTGTAGATCGGCTGTTTTCACTAGTTTAAACCATTTTTAAAATAAAAAATCCATCAGTTGCAATGTAACAACTCTGTGTATACGCATACTCTGTGTTTCAATGCCCTTTTAATTGTACATAATTGTATCGCTCCACTTTTGCAATGCACATGTTTTCTCATGCCAATAAAGCTCATTTGAATTGAAAATTGAGAGAGAGAGAGAGAGAGGGGAAGGAAGGAAGGAAGGAAGGAAGGAAGGAATGGACATAAATAAATAAATGAATAAAGCTCAGCTATAATAACGTGTGGTGAGAGAATACTTATGGATTGATTTCCACGTCTTCCACCCTCTACAATTAATCAGCATAATAAAATATTATATAGACAGTCATTTACAATGTGCAGACTGTACAGTTAAGAACCACATTAGGCTGCAATAACATAGATTATGAATGATGTGTTTTTATTATAACGACTACCTCGATGTGACTTTTATTTGGCCGTTTGACGAGCCGTCGCTGGACCGCTGTTCCTACGCTGTTAAAACACTTAAAGGGGAACAAAACCTTACGCTGATTTACTGGTTTGTTTTCCACGTCAGGTTTGATTGATTGAATACTTTATTGGTCATAAACGTTTTTATTATTATTATTTGTGTATATATATATATATATATATATTAGGGGTGCAAGCCAGGGTTCACAAAATTCACTGTTCGGTTCGGTTCGATATTTTGGTGACACGGTTCGATACTTTTTAGATACAAAAAATAAACAGAAATGTCCTTATTTATAAATGTATTTTTATAACTACGTATTTTTTTGTTTTAACTTTGAACAATACGGTACCCAACCTATAGGGTAGTGGTTCTCTGAGAGGGCTCTGTGGACCTCTAGGGGTCCTTGAGGGGGTTCCAGGGTAATGTGGATGTGGAGTGGTATTATATTGTATTGTTCGGTACAGGGCCATTCGGTTCGATATTTTTCCGTTCAGTACGATTTTTGATATATATGCTAACCTGGTGAAATGCTAACCTGCCGACGCTGGTGAATGCTAACCTGGTGAGTGTTAAACTGGTCGGACCAACGGTGCTTAACCCAGTTGCTTTTTTGATGCACTCGGACTGAAAGACCTGCAAAAAATACTCTCCCGTGGCTTTGCTCTGTCTGACTCGAAACATTTCTCACCCTCCTGTTGTAGTTACGCCCAGGCACCACTATGCACTGTGTAGAATGGAGCACATGGTGCTGTGGAGAGCAAGAACCAGAGGAAAGCTTGTTTTCTTAACTGCAGAAGAAGAAATGAACCGGCTGGAGGAGTCTGTTTTGTTTAGGTTTCATTTCAGCATGCACTCGTCTCCCAGCAACCGAGGATCGCTCCGTACTGTACATAACGGCCATATTAATCAGATTAACACTTGGGGAGCCAAACTCGTTCAGGGACGAGTTATGGCCACTAGGTGTCCCCCTGCCACAGGAAGTTATCTCGTTCACACACGAGGCAACAAACAGTTAACTTTTTGAGCCTGCAGCTGCCCTTTGAATGACCTGAGTGCATTACATCACCCAGTCAGTGCAGGCAGCCCCTCTGGGCAAGACATCACGGAAGGACTTAACATTGCTTTAGATTCTACTTTGAAACATAAGAACGGCTTTATCTAAGAATGACATGAAAACAGCCCCATGGAAGCAGAGAGCTGATTGTTTTCACGGCGACACTTTACCGCGATTTTACCGCGATTTTTGGATTTTAGTTTCGCGAGCGTTTGTAAACAAATGGATTATCCTCCTCAATCTTCTCTGGACACGCACGTGCACACGCACGAAGCTTGCGAGGCACGTCAAAACAAAGCGTAAGTCAATGGTGGCAGCAGCAACAGCTATAAATGTTATAAACCTTAGCAGCCCATGTGTTAAGAGATCTCCGTCTTGCATGCTTTTGAAAAAACTGAGATCTCCGTCTATGGCACGGAATGTGTTAACTCATTTGCTGCCTCCCCCCGAGTTCCCCGAATTATTCCCGTTGTTTGATGCCACCACACCCGAGTTTTGTGCAGTTTTTGCAAAAAAAAAGAAGAAAAAAAAAGAAAAACAATGAAAAAAATTTTTTTGGACTTCCTTCTATCTGCTAGGCATAATCGCGATCGCAAAATTGCATGTTTGACCCCCATCTTTCAAACATGGCATTCATGTTTGTTTAATTTTGAAGAAAACATAATGGCTGCTATCTCATGAATGCCTGAACGGATTTCCAAGCTGATGTGTTTGATTGAATGCTGTGAATGGCGTGCACACACGTGTTATAATGAGTGAATTTGGCATCCTGGCACTTTAGCAAGCATTTTTTTTTAAATGCAGCGAATTAGTTAATTCAATTTTAGTTTGACTTTCGTTTACATTAAAATTGTGTTTCTTGTCATGGCTGCCAGTTCCCATCTGATGTTGTGTGGGAGTCCAGACTGCTCCAGACCAAACTGAATAACGGCAAGCTTGCTTAACGTCTTTAGACTAGGACTTAAGTGTAAGGTCTGTAAGATGAGATCTGTTCCAAAGAGGATGATACGATCTCCCACCATGCAAGAGGATGATATTATACCCGACAGACCCGGACCTTTCCCCTTGGGCTTAACCTTTTTCCAGTAGAAGGTCTTGGAATCTAATTTCCACAGATCATTTAATTCCCTTCTCAGATCAAAGCTGTTGCCACCAAATATGTACAGCTCTCCATTGTAGGCAAAGGCTGCATGATAACGACGTTGTTCTGGAAGAAGCTGTGCAGAAGGTGTGTGACCTTCCCCAAGACACAAGCGGAGTGGCTGTGCCTCACCTCTGGAACAGTTCCAGAAACCTTGGGCTTGAACCATTTGTGGGTGTCGACATCGAATGCATAAAGAATGTTGTCCCCGTCTCCCGTAACACTCCAGCAGTTGTCATCTACTTCTTTTATTTTACAATTCACCATCCCTCCCCAGATGTAGATGATATCTTCAATCAGTAGAGCTGTGTGTCTGATGCGCATGGAGGGAACATCAAGGGAACATTCTCCTCTTCCAGTGGTCCCTGCTGGCAACGTCCTCCAGCACAAAGTCACTGTGTTGAAGACATGAACATTAATTGGATCCTTGTTGGATCCTAGCCTGGTATAGAACCCTCCAAAGGAATACACCTCGTCCCCCACGGGCCCGGCTGCACAACCATGGGAGTGGTCTGTCTCTGGTTGCAGGGGCACCGACCAGCACAGCATCTCTGTGTCTCTGCACCTCTCTTTTTGTATTCCTTTGTGTCTTACCCTCCCTGACTATTTCTTCTCTGTCTCTGTCAGTACCAATGACCATATATATCTCTCAGTATCCCTTCTCGATCTCTCTCTAGATGTGAGCACCAGCTTATATAAGCTGACAAAGGTCTGGTCTGACTTCACTCACATCACATGTGGAACAACACTGATTTGTGCAGGCGTAGCTGAAACCTTGATTCTGAGAGACGAGTGTCTTCTCCCCCTTGCTGAGGTCGGCTTAGGCAGGGATTTGAACCACTCAACCTTCCGCATGAAGGGCATATGCACCAACCACTACACCAACGTTGCACCCCAGTGACAAGTGTCATGTTTATGACACCCCCAATAATCACATTTGAACTGGGGGACTCCCACCCTGATACATATTTGCGACTTTACTTTTAATTTGACTCAGTTTGCATCCTTCTTACGTAAGAGTTGGCAATTGGGGCAATTTGGAGGGGGAAAAAATCACACCTAGTGTGAAGTGAGAGGTACTATTTATTAGTTAATTTCATCAAGTTGGCCAATCACAGAGAGTCCTGTGAAGCTTGACCAATGGGACCATGGGCGTACAACAACCTTTGAGCCGTTACTTTGAGCCAAGATGTAGGCAACATCTAGGCCAAATGTAGGCCACATCAAGGCCAAATGTAGGCCACATCAAGGCCAGATGTAGGCCACATCTAGGCCAGATGTAGGCCACATCTAGGCCAGATGTAGGCCACATCTAGGCCAGATATAGGCCATATCTTGGCCAGATGTAGGCCACGCTTCACATTTTCTAGGGTCTGGAAAAAAGCCAGATGCTGGAGTTTAGCTCCCAAAAAAAAATGTTGCTAAAACCTGCTTCTTGCGCCGCCGAGACGGACCGATATCGGCGCGGTGGAGAGCTGGCTTAACAGGGCAGCATGCTGTGTGCATTTTCAGAGCATGCTCAGTTTAAAGGACTTAAGTCTAGGTAGGTCAGGTTCCTCAGTGTCATCTTCTCTACCACAATGTTTTACTACCTTTTTAATTAGATTTTTGTTTTTCTTTCTTTTACATTTTCTTTGTTTTCCTGTCATGGCTGCCAGTTCCCACCTGATGTTGTGTGGGAGTTCAGAATTCTCCAGACCAAACTGAAGAACGGCAAGCTTGCATAACGTCTTTAGACTAGGACTTAAGTGTAAGGTCTGTAAGAGATCTGTTCCAAAGAGGATGACACGATCTCCCAGCATGCAACAGGACATTATACCCGACAGAGCCGGGCGTTTCCCATTGGGCTCAACCTCCTTCCAGTAGAAGGTCTTGGAATTTAATTTCCACAGATCACTGTGCCATCTCAGACCATATTCACCACCAAATATGTACAGCTCTCCATTGTAGGCAAAGGCTGAATGACACACGCGTTGTTCTGGAATAAGCTGTGCAGAAGGTGTGCTCAGCCAGCAGTTGGTCTCTGCGTCAAACACTCTGATGTTGTTCTCCTGGTACCCCAAGTCCCCAAATACAAACATCTTTGTCCCGATGATGGTTGCAGAGTGATGGCTTGAAACCGGCGGTGGAGTGCCTTTGGTGTTAATTAAAGACCAGGTCATTGTGGTGATGTCCAATTCGCAGAGGTCTGGTTTGGTGAATCCTTGAGTCAGCTGGTTCCATCCTCCATGGATAATCATGACCTTCCCCAAGACACAGGCTGAGTGGCTGTGCCTCACCTCTGGAACAGTTCCAGAAACCTTGGGCTTGAACCATCTGTGGGTGTCGACATCAAATGCATAAAGAATGTTGTCCAAGTCTGACGTAAGCCTCCAGCGGTTGTCATCATTTTTTTTAATTTTACAATTCACCATCCCTCCCCAGATGTAGAAGATATCTTCAATCAGTACAGCTGTGTGACTTATGCGCATGGAGGGAACATCAAGGGAACATCTTCCAGTGGTCACCGGTGGCAACGTCCTCCAGCACAAAGTAACTGTGTTGAAGACATGCACATTAATTGGATCCTTGTTGGATTCTAGCCTGGTAAGGAACCCTCCAAAGGAATACACCTCGTCCCCCACTGGCCCGGCTCCACAAACATGGAAGTGGTCTGTATCTGGTCCTCTATTCAGGGGCACCGACCAGCACAGCATCTCTGTACCTTTCCTCTTGTCTTACTTGGTGTCTCACTCTTTCTCCGACTATTTCTCCTCTGTCTCTGTGTGATCCTCTGTCTCCGTCAGTATCAGTCAGTCTTCCTCGAACGCTAAATATCTCTCAGTTTTCCTTCTTGATCGCTCTCTAGATGTGAACACCAGCTTATATAAGCTGACAAAGCTCTGGTCTAACGTCACTCATATCACAATCTGATGTTGTGCATGTGTAACAACACTGATTTGTGCAGGCGTAGCTGAAACCTTGATGCTGAGTGACGAGTGCCCCCACACACCCCCCACACCCTGATAAGCTTTTGAGACTTCACTTTTAATTCTACTCGGTTCCACAGGTAAATATTGTGAAAATATCTCCTTCTTACATGAGAGTTGACAATTTGGCCAATTTGGAATTCATATAAGAACCACACCTAGTGTGAAATGAGCAGTGCTATCTAAGAGTTAATTTCATCAAGCTAGCCAATCACAGCAACTCCTGCAAAGCTTGACCAATGGGACCCTGGGAGTACAACAAACTTTGTGCCGTTTCTGCCAAGCATAGGCCATATCTAGCAGATGTAGGCCATATCTAGGCCAGATGTAGGCCGTATCTAGGCCAGATGTAGGCCATATCTAGGCCAGATGTAGGCCAGATGTAGGCCATATCTAGGCCAGATGTAGGCCATATCTAGGAGTTTAGCTCCTTCCAGGAGCACCGGTAAAAAAAACTAGACCAGGTCAACCTGGTTGTGCCAGACCCCGGTTCTGCCAACCCTCTGGGCCTATAAATTTAATGGTACATTTATGACATCATGCCTTTTGTAGGCATGTCATCATCATGTCATCATCATATATACCCTTTATATAGAAAACCCGGACAGACCGACATTTGCTTATGTAGGCCTACCCATTTCATGGGTCTGGCAATTATGCAAAAACTGCTGTTGGCGCTATAACAGGAGAATATGTAAAAGGTGGCATTTATTCCACGGCCTAATGGAAATGTATGTGCAAATTTCACAGCAATCGCAGAATGTGTACATGATTTGAGGCATTTTGTTCAAAACAAGCCAAACTCTAGATGCCTATGAAGAATCTGACAGGTCCGTGTTGATCACATGACTACAGAGGTAATGTGTACCGGTAATATAGAAACATTTCTATCACAAAAAGTAGCCTCCTGGTGGCGCACTCTCTACTATAATATCCACCTGTTTCCGCGAGAATTTACTGTAGCATTATTTGCAGGACACTTCCGGTTAACAGCAGACATACAAGCTCACGTCGCGTCGCAGATGCAACCGTTGTGAGCTTGTAGATCACTCTCGGCTGCGGTGCCGGAAGCTGCCTGCACATTCTGCGCAATACACGATGATGGGATGTTGGATAGTTGTGGATAAACTCTACTCTACTATAAAGCCCTACAAATACGAAATAATAGTAATTATTATAATTATAATTAACAGCCTCTGTGATTCAAACTGTTCCCCGTAATAGACAGTTTTTAATGTCGGAGATGGAAGGGTCAGCGATGGAGAGAGAGAGAGAGAGAGAGAGAGAGAGAGAGAGAGAGAGAGAGAGAGAGAGATAGAGAGAGAGAGATGCAGTGAGAATACAGAATGAAGAGACAAGCACTGAATGAGAGATGAGTCTCAGAGATAAACTCCTATTCATGGAGAGAGAGAGAGAGAGAGAGAGAGAGAGAGAGAGAGAGAGTCTATGTCTCTCCTTCACAGCGTGCTCTCTCTATCTCTATAGCTCTGCCATGTGTTGGAAATATATGTGAGGATACAGAAGCACTGATGAAGGGAGATGCGGTTTGGTGGGAGAGAGAGAGAGAGGAGGAGGAGAAATAGAGATGGATAGCAGGAGATGGAGGGGAAGAGAGGGAGAGAGAGAGGAGGAAGTGAAGAGTGAGACAAGGAAGAGAGGGAGGAAGAAAGAAGCGTGAGTGAACAGAGTGAACAACAGACTCACTCCCTAGCTTCCGCCGTGGTCTGAAGACTCCACCTTTAGCCCATAGCACTCACACTCACTGTAGCACTCGCCTACCCTCAATAACCATACTTGGAAACTAGATGGCTTGTAGTTTATATATATAACGTTTTTTTTTTTTAATGATTAGATGCTTGGTCTAACTACGTTATTTTTGTCTAGATTGATATTTCTATGCATTTGATGTAGTGATGTTGATGTATTGATGTAGTAGTGATGCTGATTGTATTGATGTATTACCTTGCTTATGTACAGTAAGTCGCTCTGGATTAAGAGCGTCTGCAAAATGCCTAAACTGTAAACTGTAAGTGAGACAGAGAGAGCGGAAGACAGAGAAAGGCAGATATGGAGACAGACAGACAGACAGAGGGGGCGGGGCGACTGGGAGCGGGGCGGCTGGGTGCAGCACGGGGTCTGCGTGTTATCTGGGCGGCAGCAGATAAGAAGCTGTGTAATTATCAGTCACAAAGGACAGGCTGATGACAGCCAGCTCCACAACGGCTGGAGGAGTCAATAATTCCTCCCCAAAGTGGAGATTGTGAGGACGGATTGGCCCTTTATCTGAAGAGAGAGAGAGAGAGAGATTCAACAATCCTATCTGTCTCAACGTTCATAATGACGCCACGGAATTTAGCGCCACTCTCTTTTTTCTTTCCTCCGTTGCCGATGATGATGACGATGATGAGGGCGAAGGGGGCTTGTTTGGAGAAGGGCTCCAGGTTCGAGGTTATCGAGCGCCCTTCAGAGATGAGTGACAGGCGGTTCGGGGGGAGTTTTGATGAGGTTTTGACCTCGGCGGTTCAGACGCCGCGCCGTCCTCTGATATTCCGTCCTCTCTCTCGTCCACAAAAAGGACGACAGGGCCTGGCCTGTCGGGGCCTGCAGATAAAACCGTGTAAACATCGTAATCAGCGAACCCCATCACCCCAATCTCCCCTCCTCCTCTCCCCACTCTCCACTGCTCTACAGTGTGGAGGCTGCGTATAATAACGTTATTCCTTTAAGAAACAAATAACCTTATCGCACGACGGTTTCTTTCTCACCTAATGACTTTAAAAAAAAAGTGAGTCTTTAAGCGATTTAGTCCGGGAACGCATGATTACGCGTTATCACTTGAACCATTTATTTTATGCTTTAGCTATTGAGAAATAGCAGATATACAAGCTCACAGCGCAGCACCGAGATTGTAGATCTGCTTGTAGCTTGTAGATCTGCTATTTTGGAAGAATCGTAAAAAATTGTACTATTTTTGACCCGATTCTATGAATGTCTTCTAAATCCTTCTAAGGTTTTTGAAAAACGCATGTTTCTACGTCAGTGGTTCTCAAACCTTTTCATGTCAAGGACCCCCTAGATTTACATTTATTTGGCCGTCTAAAAATATTATGTACCAGGGACCCCCCGGAAGCAAATATTTGAGTTACAAATGTTTGCTTTAAAAAAAGACACATTCAAAGATTTCCAAATAGCAGATCTACAAGCTCGCAGCGCGGCACTCGGTGCTGCGCTGTGAGCATGTAGATCTGCTATTTTTCAATAGCTAAAGTATAAAATTATTCCAGGTTTTAATAGGTTAAGAGATAAAGCTGTCAGAACCAAACCTAAGGAGTGTGCTGGTGTTGTTGTGATTGGATCGTTACCGCAGGCTGATAAAACACAACACAAGCAGAGGAGGAGGATTAGCATATCATCATCTTCTTCTTCTTCCCCGACGATTTAGGAAGATCAGAACTGCCTCGACGCGCCGGTTGTGAACGCAAAAGAGAGCTACAGGTAGCTCTCCTACACACAAACATTCTGTGTGTGTGAGTCTCTCTCTCAATCTCTCTCTCCCTCACACACACACACACACGCACGCACGCACGCACGCACACACACACACACACACACACACACACACACACACACACACACACACACACACACACACACACACACACACACACACACACACACACACACACACACACACACACACACACACACACACACACACACACACACACACACACACACAGTAATGTAACTACAGTAAGTACATCTAATCAAGTACTGTACTTAGGTACTTTTTTTTTTTTTACTTTACTTGACTATTTTCGATTTTCAATACTTTTACTTCTACTCCATTACATCTTAGAGGCAAAACATTGTCTACTTTTTATTATTTATTTGAAAACTCGCTTTGCGACTCGTTGTGAGCTTGTGGATGTGCCATTTCCAAAAGATTTTCATACATTTTGAAAACTCATGAAATTAGATTTTGCTGGGGCAATGAGTACTATTACTTTTGGTGATGTAAGCATAGTTTCATGTCAATACTTGTGCACTTTCAACTCATTGACTGCGTATGACGAGCTGTCAATATGCTTTAATTGCTATAAAACAATGAAAGTATGATCGCCGATCCGCCATAATTTTTTTCTCTATAGAGCCCGCACTATCCACTGAAACCGGATATGGATATTCTGAGACCGGAAACAGGGTGCGGGACCACTACGATCATACCACGGCATGATCGTAGAGTGAACGTGATCCGTGAACCATCGTGCACGATGTGCATGCACGCGCCCACGTTAAAGGTAAAACAGAATGCTGGCAGTTTGGAACCTTAGAAGTGGGGTCAAAATGGCAGTAAATAAGTTAATCAAGAATTTTGAATTAGATTTTTTTGTATTCCACCACTGCTGCACGCAGTCACGTACGCGCGCGCACACGCACACACACACACACACACACACACACACACACACACACACACACACACACACACACACACACACTCAATGAATAAAACATAAAGCCATTTACATGACACATATCTTAAAAACCGCCTGCATCTGACTTTTATATCTAATACTAATACCCCAGAGAGCCACGTAAAAAAACCCGTTTCCAGGCAAAACAACGCAATTGTGGTGGGAGAGAAAAAACTGAAATCTAATAGAAAACCTATATGAATGTAAATTGAGCCTCTTTCAGGGGCCATTGTATATTAGAAAGTGCGAAAAAAAAGAGTCAAGTTAATATCAACCTCCATGACATTAAAGCCTTCTGCTCGTACTTTAGCTGCGCGCCAGTAAAACAGCCGATCTACAAGCTCGCAGAGAGCTTGCAGAGCCTGTTTGGGAGTCTGTAGATCGGCTGTTTTAGGCGTGCGCGGCCAGCGACCCGAGTGCAAATCAGTTATTTTTTTGCTATTACCACAGGAGACTGAGAGAGGCGGAGAGGTAACGTTTGCGCTCTGCAATAGATGGAAACGGAGGTGGTGTTGGTGTGTGTGAGCGTGTGTGTGTAAGTGCGTGTGTACGTGCGTGCGTTCAGGGGTGTCGCACCAAATTCTGGGCCCTGGGTACAAGGATTCACTGCGGGCCCCCCATGAATGTAATTCATAGGCGGAGGGGGTTTGACCCATTTAGACTGGGAACGCATTATTTTGTGCTTTAACTATTGAAAAATAGCAGATCTACAAGCTTGAAGATCTGATATTTTTGAAAAAACGTGAAAATCTCTGTCTATGAATATATATACAGTATTTAAAAAAAAAACTTTTTCCCATTTCAAAATATTTAGTTCCAGGGACCCCCCCAGAAGGAAAATTTGAGTTACAAATGTTCGCTTAAAAAATACATATATTCAAAGATTTGCACACATTTTCACGAAAAATAGCAGATCTACAAGCTTGCAGCGTGGCACTGAGTGCCGCGCTGTGAGCTTGTAGATCTGCTATTTTTCAATAGCTAAAGTATAAAATAATTAAGGCCCATCCACCTTGGGCCCTAGTAACTCAGTCCCACTTTCCCCCCTTGTGACGCCCCTGTGTGTGTTGTGTGTGTGTGTGTGTGTGTGTGTGTGTGTGTGTGTGTGTGTGTGTGTGTGTGTGTGTGTGTGTGTGTGCGCATGCGAGCGTGTGTGTGTGTGCGTGTGTGAGGACAATGGCGACCAAATGGCAGCGACCGTGGCCCCAGAGTCGCCTTATTACATTAACCCATTAAAACCTGAGGCCGAATATGCAACAAAATGTCTTCAAATCCTATAACAGTTTTCTGATAAAAACGTTTCTCTATCAGTGATGCGCAAACCTATTCATGTCAAGGACCCCCAAAATGATTAGGTATTTGTCCGTGGGACCCCCATCGCAAAATATGTTGTTCCGGGAACTTCCCCGGTCCAGAACGAAAGATTTGAGTGAAAAATGTTCTCTTAAAGCATATCTATACATCCAAAGATCTGCACAGATTTCTTAAAATGGCAGATCTGCAAGTTCATTGCACGCCAAAACGTGACGTGCTATGAGCTTGTAGATATGCTATATTCGAGTAGTATAAAATGATGTTTTTGTCTTCTAAATGAATGCCTAAATTGCAAATTGTAAAATAATGGTTTAAAACATGGTTAAGATCCTCTAAAACAAGGGTCTTCAACAGGGGGTTCGGGACCCCTAGGGGGTCCTCAGAGTTACTACAGGGGGTCCTCCAAATCTGTGTGTGATAGAAACATTGTTATATTAATTAACATAATATTCTGAGAACTGTAGCCAAAAAATAGCAGATCTACAAGCTCACAACGCCTCGTGCTGAGTTTGTAGATCGGCTATTTCCGGCAAAGAGGTTTGGTGTAGAGGGGAAAAAGAGTAGACTAAGTACAGAGTGAGAGGTCAAGCTTATTAAGTATTGGCGGTTCAAGTGGTTAAATATCTGAAAACACAAATTGACATGAATTCAAAATACACTGATGACTGTGCTGTCAAACAATGAAACTATATGAAACCTACAGGTTGTGGGGGTCCCTGCTTCATCTCTCTCTCAACTAAGGGGTCCTTGGTCCCTGCTCCATGACGTGGATGCTTTCCCGTCTTTGATGGATTAAAACACCCAGAACAGCCAGCCGAGGCAGGGCCAGCACAACGCCGCTGTCAGCAGGTCTTATGGAAATGGACCGCTGGGCTTTGTAAATCACACTCTTTAAGAAGAGGGTTTATGCTGGCGCCAGGAGCAAAGTGGAAACAATATCAGTCCTGGATAAAAAAAAAAATAAGTAAAGGCCTGTGTCCACTGTAAACGGAGCCGCGCGTGTGTGCCTGCGTGTATCGAGTGTGTGCGTGCGCGCATAATAGTTATAATGTCAAAGTTGTTTGGACATTTTTCTGTGGGCTCCACGATCCGATGTCTGCTGCTGTAGCATTCACAGGTAATATTATGACTAAATGCCACCATCTACATTTCATTTATATTCTAGTGGGGAACACACAAAGTATGTTCAACTATGACGAGCTACTCTCGCTCTTCTACGGGGAGTCCACTTACATATCTGTGGGCCGCGATGCTGCATCGATACGTTTGGCCAGCCTTTTTCAGAAGGGCAAGCGTTGTTTTATTTTAAATAGATACGGTATGTCCCAGAGAAGTATCAATTTTCAGAAAATTACTTTATACTTGACATTTAACCACTTGATATGTGAGGAAAATAATATATTTTTGGTGAAGAGAGTTGGCCATAGATGGAAAAATAACTCACCAAGTGCAGTGCAAATCAGGTTTGTTTTACTAAGCATAGTGAAGTGATATTGACGAAATCCAAATATTATCAGATTATTCTGCAGCACCCCTGGACTGGCATCACGACACCCTAGGGTGCCACGGCACCCACTTTGGGATGTACCACCCACCTGCTTGCTGTTCTGCACACACTGCATGTAGAGTTATAGACCCACCTGCTTGCTGTTCTGCACACACTGCATGTAGAGTTATAGACCCACCTGCTTGCTGTTCTGCACACACTGCATGTAGAGTTATAGACCCACCTGCTTGCTGTTCTGCACACACTGCATGTAGAGTTATAGACCCACCTGCTTGCTGTTCTGCACACACTGCATGTAGAGCGCTGCGATGTTGGAGCAGTGCAGCGTCTTGCCGGCGTTCTCTTGGTAGCACTTCAGGATCTGACCCTGGAGGTCCGCGCACACCGGGTAGGTCTCATACCGCCTGGGGGGAGAGGGGAGGGGGGACACATGACAGACAGACAGAGGGACAGACAGACAGACAGAGAAGAGAGGTGAGTTTTATCAAACATTATGAATCAACATATTTCGTCCACAGAACCAAATGATAAACGGTGCATTTATACAGCGCCTTTATCCAAGGTGCTTTACATAGATTGTGCATTACATTCACCCATTCTCTCTCTCACTCTCACTCTCACACACACACACACACACACACACACACACACACACACACACACACACACACACACACACACACACACACACACACACACACACACACACACACACACATTCATTACATTTACCCATTCACACACACATTCATTACATTCACCCATTCACACACACATTCATTACATTCACCCATTCACACACACACATTCATTACATTCACCCATTCACACACACATTCATTACATTCACCCATTCCCACACACATTCGAATTATCTCGCGGCACCCCTGGACTGCCGTCACGGCACCCCAGGGTGCCCGTCACCCACTTTGAAAACCCCTGATGTAGACGACTCATCGGGACAATTAGCAACCATCTTTGTTCCATTGATGCTGCTGATGGTAGCCTACCTACCGTGCAACACTCACCCGTTCAGCCAATTCTATTCCCAGTAAAAAATCACTCCCTTTCATAAACAGGAGGAAAAAGAAAAAAAAAACCTTTAAAAGCTTTTTCTCACGGGGCTCACACCAGACCCTCATGGTGGTTCAAGTGCTGAGTGCTATAGTGAATCCATATCGATCGCCAACAGCTCCCTATAGGTGAGTGATTGTATCAGCCGTACTGTAGCTGTCACCTTGCATTGGTCTAAGGGTCGGTGGTTTTCAACCCTTTCCAGAGCCAGGCCCATTATCTATTCTGCATTTGAGCAAATAAGGATGACATTTAGCCTCTCAGACCCCAAAACGTATATATAATATTTTGTTATCATTGTTGGATGTGATTTTGTCCACGATGCATGCTGTATGGATAGACGTGGTACCAAAAGGAGAGATGACAATCCAAACGTAGAGGAAAAGAACAATTCTTCTACACTCTCTACTTCTTGTTGTCTTGAACTCTTGAAAGCATAACATTTCACGCTCTCAAGAGTTAGTCATCTATAAGGGTATATTTGATTACCAACTCCTCCATCATTTAGCTGGGGACCACCTGGAATCCCCTCAAGGACCACTGTTTCTCAAGGCAAATGTTAAACTAATAGGCTTAGTGGATAAAATAAAGAATGTCTTGATTTATTTAATTGTGTGCACTGAAAATAGCAGATCTAGAAGCTCACAACGTGTCCCGATGTGAGCTTGTAAGATCTGCTATATTTGGTTCACGACACCAGTGTGGCATCTTAGTATAAATCAACAAGCTATTCTATAAGAACTGGTCAAACACTGGCCGAATTCCAGTTCAAATATGACTATTTCGGGGGGTCGCAGCCTAAAACAGGGTTACGAACCACTGCTATGGACAGTCCCGATGCTCTCTCTCCACTCGTCTCAGTAGCTACAGCTGCATTAGCGGCGTACAGATGCTAGTGCATGCGGCATTGCTAATAATGCCTGACGTTAGCACAGGGGGCATCGGTGCATTTAACTGGCTTCTCCTTTATTACAACACAGCCTTGGCCCCGGGACCCGCAGTCTGTTCTGCAGCGCAGTTAAAGGGTTTCTTTGTGTGTGGGTGTTTTTGCTAACATCAGCAGTGGCATGGGACGTTCAAGTACAGTATATACCGTACCAGCACTGTGGTGCCCTTTTTTTAATACTTCAAAAATAGCAGATATACAAGCTCATAGCGCGGCACTCGGTGCCGCGTTATGAGCTTGTATATCTGCTATTTCATGAAAACTAATATACACCAGTAAGACGCCTAAGGACCATCTGTCAGTGTGGTTCTCCTAACAGGGCATCATCCGGGATACGATCCCTTTTATGCCCACACATGGAGATCCCCAACAGAATCCCTTTTATGCCCATATATGGAGATCCTTGCTCTGAGAGTATCTGACATCACTGAGATATATGTCCCCTGTTTATGCTCATATATGGAGATCCCTGCTCTGAGTATCTGACATCACTGTGATGTCACCTGTGATGTCACAGTGATGTGTCAGGGGAACCACAGTGTCAGGCGTTTCCCGTCCGTCCGGACGTCGGACAGTTACGGACAAGCTGTGCAATTATATACATATATAAATATTTTAAAGCAAACATTTGTAATTCAAATCTTTGATTCTGGCGGTCCCTGGAACAACATCTTTTCAGATGTGGGGGACACTAGATAAACAACTACGCTTTAGTAACAAGCCCCAAAAAAACTACCAAACTACCAATATTTACAAGAATATTAAACAAGCCCCAAAAGCCGCTTAAAACAAGCAGACATGGCAAAACACTGCTGAACATGTGCATGCTTACCGTGCCGTGCTGTGCGTGGGTGTGTGTTTTGTGTGTGCGTGGGTGAGTTTTGTGTGTCCATGTGCGTGGGTGTGTGTTTTGTGTGTGCGTGGGACTAATTTCTACGCTGTCAGCAACTCTGGGGGGAACTCAGAGGGAGAGCGGCGGGGCAGCTGAGCCTTTCTAGCCCGTTTCGACCGCGAGCGCAATATTACGCATTATCACTTTAACCATTGTTTTATGCTTTAACTGTTGAAAAATAGCAGATATACAAGCTCACAGTGTGATCTCGTAGATCTGCTATTTTTGAGAAGGAAAAAAAAGAAATTAACATTTTGTGCAAGTCTTTGAATACTTTTGATCCGGTTCTATAAAATGTCTTCTAAATCCTTGTAAATCAGTAGTTCTCAAACTTTTTTAATGTCAAGGACCCCCCCCAGAATTACATGTATTTGGCCGTGGACCCCCCCCCCCCCATCTCAAAATATGTTGTTCAAGGGATCCCCCCAGAAGCAAATATTTGAGTTACAAATGTTTGCTTTAAAAAAAAAAAAGATACGTTCAAAGATTTCCAAAAAAATAAATCACAATCTTTCAAAAAAATAGCAGATCTACAAGCTCACAAGCGTGGCACTCGGTGCCGCGCTGTGAGCTTGTATATCTGCTATTTAAAAAAAATAGTTAAAGCATAAAATAATGTTTTTTAAAGTGGTTGCAGCTAGGCCTAAACGGGCTAGTCTGAATCAGATGTTTGATTTGCCCCCCGGAGTGAGAAATCACCCCCCTGTTGGATATAAAACAGGAGGATTGGCCGCATGGGTCATTACCTCCGGGTCTAATGCAGCAGGAAATGCTCCTGGTGCAGGGAAGAGGAGGCGTGTGTGTGCGTGTGTGTGTGTGTGTGTGTGTGTGTGTGTGTGTGTGTGTACGTGCGCGTGTGTGTGTGTGTGTGTGCATATGTGCATCCCACATGCTCTTATTTAGCTTGGCCCGCGGGGAGCGCGAGCAGCTACAATCTATAGTCCTTGTCAGTGTGGGTCACTGACAATTAGTGACAATAAGGGAAGCGTTCGCTCTCTCTTCAACCTCAAGGACTCTCCTCTACCCACGCACTGATGTACGACGTGCCCTTGGGCAACAACGACACACTGAACCACCAACCACTGATGTACGACGCGCCCTTGGGCAAGCGGCAACAACAAGAACACTGAACCACCAACCGACTGCCCTGCGGACGGTAGAGACACACATGACTTTAAATCACCATATCATTGTTGTCGGGTGGAAACCTTGTATGTCCAAAACCGTCTGTTTTTTATTTATCATTTTAAAAATGATTTAAAATAGTGAAAACAGACGATCTACAAGCACACAACGGCAGATAGGCTGTTTTCACTAGACTTGTGTGACAGTCTTGTGTTATGAAGTAGGGCTTTACTTTACGAAAAAAATAAATAAATAAATAATAAAGTTCAAATTTGAAACTTGGAGATACCAGGTTTCTGCCCGACAGCGACAATATGGTTGAGCATTGGAGTTCCTCAGGGCTCTACCCTAGAGTATTTCATTATTCTGGGGGGGTAACGACGCGCTGTGAACTTTGGCGATTGACATGAATCTCAGACAGGGCTTTAAAGACCTTTAAAGGTGTATTCAGTGATAATGAAAGTGGCCAGGGGTCATCTTGTCCCTTATTGGCCTTATAGCGTGGAAATGTTTAGTTTTTTATAGATTTTTTACACCATTATAATGTTCTCGTTTTGATCATTAGACCCAATCACTGAATATCGGTAGGCCTACGTCTCCAGCTTCAGGATATGTATAATACTGATTTACTACGAGACTGTGGCATTTTATGAGTAGTTTACAATCTAGGCATTTAGCAGACGTTCTTAATTCAGAGCGACTGTGGTTCTCAAAACTTTTATTTTGACCATCATAACTAAACATCGTAACATAACTATGGCCATACTCTACCCTGATTGGTCGAGGACTGGCTGGCCACCTCTTAGAACCGAATCTAGATATGCTCGTAACACGGGCCGTGGTGGAAGTCCTTATATGGTCAGCACACATTCTAGTGAGGAGAATGAATGGAAAATTTACCAATTATATTTTTATTTGAATGAAATGCAATCACTGAACATACCTTTAAAGCCCTGTCTGATTTTACTATCATAGGCCTGGCACTCAAAGTTGAACATCTCTGTTGTTTATTCCACCTTCTCCACTGAACCCACAACTAGAACATTATGCTGAGTGTGGAACTCTGTCTAGTGAAACCACAGGGAGGGCTGAGGGTCCCGTCATTTATGTTCTGGAACCACGGGGCTCTGGGGGTCCCCTCATTTATGTTCTGGAAACCATGATGACAATGACAGGGCCGCTGCTCTGCGACAGCCCGGGTGACAACATGGCAACACTCTCTTCATAATAATAATAATACTGATGATGCCAGCACCGTCTCATTTGTTACGGCGCCAACGGGCATCGTCTGCAAGCAGGGAATGGGGGGGGGGGGGGGGGGGGGGGTGGCGGGGACACAACATACACCTGCTAATTACTTCCTTAAGCATTAGCGCTAATGCCAGGTGTGTCCCGCTGATACCAACCACGGTGTTTATCATCCACTAATGGCTTACTGAGAGGAGAGAGAGAGAGAGAGAGAGAGAGAGAGAGAGAGAGAGAGAAGGGGGGATATTTCCTGATAATGAACTGGTCGGTGTTGTTTCTGTGGGGTTTTCCTTGAGACAGGGGTAGAGTTAATGGTAGGGTGTGTGACATTTAAGTGTTTTCTTTTGTTTGATACAGAACAAGCACTCTATAGCAAGGAGCACTATCGGAATATAGAAGGGGCCCCACCATGCTTATATATATATATATATATATATATATATATATATATATATATATATATTATATAGATATTGGTCCATAATACGGTTTTATACGGGTTTTAGCCTAAACAACCACTCGGATATTTAAATTTCATGTTCTGTCTGTCTCTAGTAATTCCAAGCCGTTTCAGATGCAATACCAATGTGTGTGTGTGTGTGTGTGTGTGTGTGTGTGTGTGTGTGTGTGTGTGTGTGTGTGTGTGTGTGTGTGTGTGTATGTGTGTATGTATGTATATATATATATATATATATATATATATATATAGTCAATAGAATATAGCCTCCCAAAAAGTACCGTCCCCTTCTGGAGGGGGCCCAATGGGAAATGAGCACCGTTCAGACACGCCCATTCAGAAAATCACTGAAATGAAAGGCAAGGCTTAGAGTTAATGAATTGGGATTTTTGGGGGGCTGGAAGAAACACTGGGAAGGGAAAAAAAAAAAAAAAAGTGAAATTCATGGTGTAGTCCCTTACTTTAACCAAAGGAAAACACTTAACCTGTACATTAAGACCATACTTGATCATACTACCGCGTCACACAAAAGCTTCAAAAGTAAAAGTGCATCTGCTACTCTTGAGTTTAGAATCCTGAAAAACAACAGTTTTGTACATAATGAAGTTACAGAGACGATATACTGTACAAGACTGTCAAAGTTGAATCACAATGTTGTTGTTGTTTTTTTTGGTTTTTTTTTAAGCTGGAGCCTCATTCCGTCTAATATTATCTAACATGGATGAATTGAGAGGAAATGTCTTTCAAGGTAGCCTGACACTCAGCCTGAATTGACATTTCGTTTCACTCCATTATTCAGTCTGAACTTTGTCTCATCTAAGGCAATTTCAAGGATGGGCGTTGCCAAATAGCAGCAAAGCAGATGACGTAGTGTTGTTGTTGTTATGTGTGGCTGGCTAGTGGCTAGCCTGTTGCTTGCTAGTGCTTTGCTAACCAAAGAAACAGGCAGAATAGGAGCACTACGAACTAGTAATCAAACACAACATAACATGCCTGCTACTGGTGTTTCATAGCGAGCATTTTTCCGCGACGCAATGCGCGGTACGGTACGGCGGCGGCGCTGGTTTACTTGGAAATGCACATGAGTTCTGGGAAACCCCCACCCACGCTGATCACAAGACGCTGATTCTCCGTACGGATTTTCGAACGAGGAAGGCCTCTTCATTGAGAGCAATTCTAGACCCCTGAATCGCCAAAACAAAAATTTAAAGGGGTGTGGCTAGCGATTCAGGGTCTGGAACTAGGCTACTTTCAAGGCTGCCTGCTTGGCTCTATAGCACTGGATTTTAACTTAGATCTTACAAGAGTTAATGGATGCACCAGGGACGTGCAGAGAATGTTAGAGAGGCAGGGGCTGACACTTCTAAAAGGGCCTTTTGGTGAAAACATCGAAAATAGCAGACCTCCAAGCTCACAACGTGTCGCGCTGCAACGCGTTGTGAGCTTGGAGGTCTGCTATTTTCGATGCTACACATTTCTTGATTTCAACATAAGATGCTGCATTCAAGTTCAGAGGAGTTTGGATTGATTGAGTATTTTATTAGACACAAATAGAGAACAGTTGGCCTACAGGTAGTCAATACAATAAAACAAATGTAGTACAGTACAAGTACAGTTAAACACCCTGCCTAAAAGGAGCATCCCAAATAAGTCCTTTTATGGTCTTTTGTTTACGTTTTCTCTTGAATTCTCTTGAACACTGCCTTCAGGTATGGCATGGAAAGAGGGGCATTTGCATCTCTTTCACCATAGTAAAAACTGCATTCATGGTCTGGAGAGAGGGCACTTTTTACAGATGGATAAAAGGGCAGGGGCTCAAGCCCCCTTTGATGTCTATGTGTGCACGTGCCTGGGATGCACTAGTGGCGTGCTGCAGGTGATGCATCACATGCCAGGAAGCTAGAGCGATACACAATTAAACCAAAATAAGAGAACCCTGAATTCCTGTCATTTAAAGCGATGCTTTTCCTGACAAATCCTTTAATCAACGCGGTGGCTTTGCCAGCTGTTTGAAATCAATGTTTCACAGATACTTCCTCTGGGCCGCTTTGGTTAAACTTAAAGCGTCTTTTCCTTTCCGGCATGGTTCCCATCTCATGTGAAAACACACTCAAGAGGGTGTGAGACGTGTTTGCAACATGCAGGTATATCGGTAAAATGAACCCATATACCTGGAAGTATTTAATACTTTAGCTACTGAAAAAAATAGATATACAAGCACACAGCGATATACAAGCGAGCTTGTACTGTATCCCAACCAGTCAGGTCTTAAACCGGCCCATTCCACAGAATCTGTACTCCTAGCAGTCACAGAAGCACTCCATGCTGCCCAGGCTGCCTCCCACTCCACAGTCCTGATTCTTCTGGATCTATCAGCGGCATTCGACACAGTGAATCACCAGATGCTCCTGGACACCCTTGCTGACCTATAGGCATCACCGGGACGGCTCTAAAGTGGTTCTCCTCCTACCTGTCTGACTGGACCTACCAGGTCTCATGGAAAGGTTTGCTTTCATCCCCCCGAACCCTCCAAACCGGAGTCCCCCAGGGATCTGTACTTGGCCCTCTCCTTTTCTCCCTGTACACTAAATCCCTTGGTGCTGTCATCTCTGTTCACAACCTATCCTATCACTGCTATGCTGATGACACTCAATTGTTTTTGTCCTTCCCCCCCTTCTGTCACCCAGGTGGAAGAACGCATTGCTGCATGTCTGGCCGACATCTCACAGTGGATGTCAGCCCACCACCTCAAGCTGAGCCCGGCAAGATCTCACTATTTCCATAGATAATGCATTGGTGACTTTGGTTCCAACAGCTAGAAACCTTGATGTGGTCCTGGACAGCCAGTTATCATTCAAGGCCCACATTGCATCAGTCACCCAGTCCTGTAGGTTCACACTCTATAACATCCGTAGAATCAGACCCTTCCTCACCCAGGAGGCAGCCCAGCTCCTCATCCAGACATCTGTCAAATCAAAACTTGACAATTGTAACTCTCTCCTAACTGGCCTCCAGGCATGTGCACTTAAACCTCTCCAACTGATCTAAAATGCCACGGCACGACTGGTCTTCAACCAGCCAAAATTCTCACATGTCCCCCCCCCCCCCCCCCCCCCCCCCTTCTCCACTCCCTCCACTGGCTCCGGGTTGTGGCCCGCACTGAATACAAAACACTGATGCTGACCTTCAAAGCAGCCAAAGGTACGGCTCCTCCATACCTCCAAAACCTGATCAACCCCTACAACCCCACCCGTTCGATCAGCCAACACAGGGATGCTGACAGAACCGTCGCTAAAAACCCCAGGACAAAAATCCACTCGTCCTAGACAATTTGTCTTGGATTATGCTAATGCTTAAATTGTAAACTAAACTCATGATCCACAGATAGAGGCAGTCTGAGGAGGTGGACTCTCTCTCTTTCTCTTTACGTACATGTACAGTACACACACACACACACACACACACACACACACACACACACACACACACACACACACACACACACACACACACACACACACAGAGTGTGTATTCCTCAGCTCTAGCTCATAAATCAGAGGGAAGGGAACATACAGAAGGAGAAGAGGAGAGGAGAGTAGACAAGAGAAGACCAAAGGAGAGGAGAGGAGCTGATATGATATGAAGAAAGGCTCTGCATTGAGATGAGATGCTTTATCAGGACGATGGAGACTGTGTGTGTGTGTGTGTGTGTGTGTGTGTGTGTGTGTGTGTGTGTAGCAGTGTGTTAAGATAACAGTGTGTAACACACATAACACATGCGACCCAGACACATGGAGGGCACGGGACTGAGAAAAATGGGGGAACACGGAATATGGGGTGTGTGGGGGGGGGAGTAGGACACTATGATGGAATGAGAGAGGAGAGGAGAGGAGAGGAGAGGAGAGGAGAGGAGAGCGTGTCCCATTTAACATGTAATATAGCAGAACAGATTGCCCTCCCCTCCCTCCTCTCTCTTCAAGGTGTCCCCATATCAGCACATACAACCCCCCCCCCCCCCTCTCACATACAACCGCCTGAATTCTATAAAGTCAGCACATTAAAGTGGAAGAGAATCCCAGCCCGTCCCACTGGGTTTATGGCTGCACACCCACGCACGCACACACACGCACACACACACACACACACACACACACACACACACACACACACACACACACACACACACACACACACACACACACACACACACACACACACACACACACACACACACACCATATTTTTTTCAAAGACCCCTTTATATTGACTGTAACGCTGCATGGTATAAAAGGCATTGAGATGGATGGTGGGGTGTGTGTGTGTGTGTGTGTGTGTGTGTGTGTGTGTGTGTGTGTGTGTGTGTGTGTGTGTGTGTGTGTGTGTGTGTGTGTGTGTGTGTACTGTACATGAACGTATAGAGAAAGAGAGAGAGTCCACTTCCTCAGGTGTAAAAATACATTTGAACAAAGATACGCATCACGATACATGGTTGACGATACGATACATGGACTATATTGGTTCATTCATGATGATACGATTCCATTCCATTCAATGATTTAAAATCGATATTGTAACTATTTAGCAAAGACATTAAATCTGTGTGAAACGTGTCAATAGAGCAGTTTTTAAGGTAAACATCTATTATTGTGGATATTAATAAGTAAACACTGTGATTCTCTAGCAAATACATGGACATTATATTTCAACAGATATGGAAAAACCCACCTTGACATGAACACAGAGATTACACACATTTATCGATACACCAAGATCAGCTATGGAATGGACAATGATTCGATACTGATTATTTACATTGTAAAACGATACGATGCAATATACAAAGCCAAACGGTACGATATATTTGTTTTTGCAAATCGATATAGTAGATTGCAAATTCAAATCGGTTTTTTCGATTCAGTTACTATATCATAACACCCCTAGTGTGTGTGTGTGTGTGTGTGTGTGTGTGTGTGTGTGTGTGTGTGTGTGTGTGTGTGTGTGTGTGTGCGTGCGTGCGTGTGTGTTCATAAAATATACATGTTGTTCTGTAATGACAACATCTCTCAAACAAACGTATATTGACCAAAACCCAACATGTGCTTTAACACAGAGACAGACATAGTGCAGTCAAATAGTAAAACAGTGACAGTCATAGATCTCTGTTAAGCATGCACGCAAACGCACACGCACACGCACACACACACACACACACACACACACACACACACACACACACACACACACACACACGCAGCTTCAGTTTGAACAAAAGGTTTCAGACACATTTGGTCAACGCCAGACGTTCAATCCGTCATGATTTTTTTGCGTTAAACATTACTTTGAGAAGGGAATTAGTGTAACCCAACCCAACGCGACCACCCACACACACACACACACGCACACGCACACGCACACACACACACACACACACACACACACACACACACACACACACACACACACACACACACACACGGTATGGATCCCCCCCCTCCCCCCACCCAGATTGAGTTCTCTTCGGCCACATTGTCTATTTATCATCATTTGGGTCCACTTAGGGGTTAACAGGGTTAAGAGGTGACGGGCGGGGGGTCCGCCGCGCGCTCTTAAAAAGCCCTCGCGCTCCTCTCCGCTTAAGACACACGTCAGAGCAAATAAATACAAATGGTCCAGTTAGGGAGAAAAATGACACGCCGCGCTCGTCTTCAAGAGAGGACCTGTGACCCCCCCCATCACCCCCCCGTCCAGACATCCATCAGCACAGATGGAAGAGAGGGGGGAGGGTTGGGGGGATTTATGAACGAGGTGGACGGATGGACGGATGGACGGACGGATGGACGGACGGACGGACGGACGGACGGACGGACGGACGGACGGACGGACGGACGGACGCATGAGGAGATAAAGAAACAACAAGAATTTGGAGTTTGCATGTTCTCCCAGTATCCCCTAGGGCTAGTGGTTCTCAACCTTTTCAGGCCGCTGCCCCCAAAATAATCATCAATAATCTTTTTATTTTAAAATGTTTATCCCACGATTTTGTAACCCATTCTTTCACCCAGTGCCAATTGCCTAAGCTGTAATGCTGGGCTCTGCTCTCCCTCTGCCAACCTGGGGAGAGCAACAGACTGAGCTCATGCTTCCTTCTGTGCATGAGGAGTATGCAGGCCGTTTCTTATCACCTGACAGGGGTGAGTTTCCCCTGTAGGACGTAGCGCGTGGAAGGAACACGTTATTCCAACCAGTTCCTTTCCCCTCCATCAGGCGTCCCGGCTGGCCAGGGGGAGGCAGTATAGAGACCAGGATTACTGCATGTTTTTTGTGAGGGTACCTACCCTAGGAGACACGGGGAGAACATGCAAACTCCACACAGAAAAGCCCTTTCACCAACCCGACCTAGGGTGTGGGCAATGATGACACGGAGGAGAGAACACGCCCCCAACGCCCACAGCGTCCCCCCGGTAGGAATCGAACCCAGGACCTTCTAGCTGTGAGGCGACAGCGCTACCGACTACGCTGTTTTAACCTGTGCCCCCACTCTTTTTGTGATCAATGTATTTTTAATAGGGCTGGGACGCGATTACATTTTTTTATCTAATTAATTACAGGCTCTGTGATTAATTAATCGCAATTAATCGCATTTTAATCGCACATCGATATTTGACCCGAGAAGCATTTTTTTCAAGTAAAACACATTTTGTTGAATGAGTGAGTTTTTTAAATCTAAATTTTGCATTCACTGGGCCAAGCAAAGCACTCTGATCGGCTACTTCTCCCTTCGTTTTTTGTTGTCTCTTCTTGGTTGGTGCATTGCTATGATCGGTATGCCCGAAACTGAAGGTTCTGTGGTGCAAAAACTAAGTGCGATTAAAATGCGTAATTTTTTTTTATCGCGTTCATTTTCTGTAATTAATTAATCGCAATTAATCAGTTAAAGTCCCAGCCTTATTTTTTAACTAAAATACCAGAATGAGCTATGGGATTTATGAAATTTCCCCTCTGGGATTAATACATTATCTATCAATAACTAGCCTGGAATCAGACAAATTTGACGGTGGAAAAAATAAATAATAAAATGTGGGTCTGGCCCGGAACAATTTCAATCAATTTCCTCACCCCGAACAGTTGGGAGATCAATCAGGGCCCGGTATTGGTCTGGTCTAACCAATTGTGTCCGGAGACATTGTTTAACCCGCCCATTGGAAAAAAAAGACCTTCCATATAGCAGTACTAGACTCATATCCACAAAGTGATATAGTCTGGCTACACCAGGCTTATCAATATCCACGGTACAACACAGTATACATGGCTTGCTTTAAGCGTGCAACAGACAGAGAGAGAGAAAGAGAGACCTTTAGGTCCTTAATGAGTCCTCTTCACTGTGTGACCCCCGCAGGCCAGGAGTCCAGGCCTCCGCCATGGCCTCAACGCACGGATCGATACGGCTGACACTTGAGGCTGCTTTACAGGCGTGTGAGAGCCTTATAACTACTATAACACAGAGGTCACCCCACCGTGGGCCTCTGGTTGAAGTCTCATAGCAGGCACCACACTCTGTCACTCCAACTAAAACCTGTCAGCTCCGGCAGCGCAAACAATCAATGTCCATCGCACAAAAACAACAAAAAACACCACCAGACCCCTCTCTCTCTCTCTCCCTGGCCGCTCCGTCACTGCCATACTGTATCGCTAGCAAGACATAAACAACATGCCATAAACCCAACGATTAAGAGATGTAAAACAATCCTCCCGAAAATTTACAACAACGTCAAATCGTTAATACGGCTCCCTAAAAGGCTGTGCGTGTCTGTGCGTATGTGCGTGCGTGCACGTTTTACAGACTAGCGTCTAGAAGCTCTCTCAGCTGGAGAGGGAGAGCTTTTAAAGCAGTTATTGACTTGTGTCTGGCTGCTGAAGCTGCTGGAACCACCATATTGTCTCGGTGGGTTCAAGTTGCCTTGTGATGGCTGTGACCATTATAACCCTCACCGCGCATTAGGATCAGATTTTAAAACATTGTTTAAAACAAACGTGTTAATGGAAGGAGAAAGGGCATTTGCTGTTGGGCTCCGTATCTGTGGAATAAATTTCCTCTGCAAGTTAGACCAGAGGTCTTCAACAGGGGGTCCTCAGTGTTACTACAGGGGGTCCTCCAAATCTTTGAGTGATTTTATATTAACCACTTGAACCCTAGTGTTCATATTTTGAGAACTGTCTTTAGCCAAAAATAGCAGATCTACAAGCGCCTCGCATTGCGAGGCGTTGTGAGCTTGTAGATCTGCTATTTTCGGCAACAAGGTTTGGTGTAGAGGGGGAAAAAGAGGAGACTAAGTACAGAGTGAGAGGTCAAGTACAGAGTGAGAGGTCAAGTTCATCAAGTATTGACGGTTCAAGTGGTTAAGTATCTGAAAACACAAATTGACATGAATCCAAAATACACTGATGATTGTGCTGTCAAACGATGAAACTATATGGAATCTATGAACAAGTTGTGGGGGTCCCTGCTTCATCTCTCTCTCTCAACTAAGGGGTCCTTGGCCTGAAAACGTTGAAGACCCCTGAGTTAGACAATACTGTCAGTTAAACAGGGATTCTTTTTATGTGTGTTCCTTGGGGAAGGTAGCTTTTCTCCCCTAAAGGGCCGCCTTGCAGGCAGACGAAGCAGACTGCATCATCATCATCATCATCATTGGAGTGCCCTCGAGATCTGCGACACTGGTCTCTGTTGCTCATTGCCGCACCAAGTTAATTCACAGTCAGTCTTGTGTCCCTACTCAGAACATCTGGAAATGTGGTCTAGTTCCCCTTGATGGGCAGGGTCTCTATAGAAGAATATATCCGAGATGACCCATGGTCCTTTGCTCTGTGACAGTGTCCTGCAAAGCGGAGTATTCTTTGTGTCATTGCTGCCTTATACGTGACTTGTGGAAACAAAGATGTTGACAAAGACACAGCTTCTGCTGTGGGATTTTCATCTATTTTTTTCTTTTTGCAGAATAAAGTGTTTTTGAGAGAAAAGTATGATCCGAAGCGATATTTTAGTGTTGCATCAGGGAAACAATCACAGTGTTTTATGACTGGGGAAGCTAAGTGAGGGTGGCCATGTCTCAGGGGTAGAGCAGCCGGATGGAGACTAAACCTGCAAGGTTCCCAGTTCGATCCCGCGGGCTCCCCCAGAGTTAGTGTCAAAGAGCAAAACTCTGAACCCCGAGTTGCTCCCGGTGAGCAGGTTGGTGCCTTGCATGGTTTCCTATGCCATCAGTGTATGAATGTGTGTGAGAATGGGTGAATGTAATCCACAATCTATGTAAAGCTCTCATATCAGGCCCTGTAAGACCATATTAGCCTCCTATTAGGGGCTGAACGGAGGTTAGAATCTGAAGTTTCCCTGCTTGAATCCTGGCTTCTCCACGTCAAAGTGCCCTTGAGCCAGAGACGAGACACTGAACGAGTGCTCCTGATGAGCAGGTTGGTGCCTCTGGTTTCCTCTGCCGTCTTGTGCGTGAATGAATGTATATGCAGAGTTACCTGACAGAACATAATTATGCTCTGTGAATGTCTATAGAAGAAGAAACCCCAGGACAAACATCGTCCTAGACTCTTCTCCCTCCTGGCCCCCAAACTGTGGAATAAACTCCCCGTCGCACATAGAACAGCAGACTCACTCCCTAGCTTCCATCGTGGTCTGAAGACTCAACTCTTCAGACTCCACCTAAGCCCATAGCACTTACTGTAGCACTCGCCTACCCTCAATGACCATACATGAAAGTTAGATAGCATTTTTTAGGTTTTATATAAAGTTTTCACTGAATAGGTGCTTGGTCTACCTACAGTACGTTATTTTTCTTAGATTAATATTTCTATGCATTTGATGTATTGATGTTGATGTATTGATGTATTACCTTGCCTTGTCGCTCTGGATTCATCTGCTAAATGCCTAAAATGAACAGTTTAAATTGTAAGAAGGACGCTCAAGTATGGGGGTCCCCGGCTACTTCATCTCACTCTCTATGCTAAAGGGGTCCTTGGCCTTGTGCAAACACTGCGAAGACCCCTGTATATAAATGATCAGGCGTTTTTTTGATTAGTCACTGATGTTGTGGCAGGGGCAACATTAGCCCAGCTTCTCCCCTGAACCACAGACCACTTCGGGAGCGTAGTGGGACTTTGTTTTGTTGTGTTTCTTGTAAGAAAGAAACAAGGCAAACTTTTATTTTTTTCCTTCCTCCAACACCGATGCAATCAGACCTTTAAGTACAGAGTGGCCACGTCGGCAAAGCCATTTGTATTCCGCCGAGGCCGCGCTCAACAGAATGGGGTTGGTGCTGAGTTTACTTTGTTCTTATTTCGGAGGGGTTTTAAGCCGTTCAGACCGGCAACGCTAGTGAAAAATAGCAGATATACAAGCTCACAGCGCGGCACCGAGTGCCGCGCTGCGAGCTTGTAGATCTGCTATTTTTGAGAACATCGTGGAAAATGTGTGGAAAAGGTCTTTGAATATTTTTTGATGCGATTCTTTAAATGTCTTCTAAATCCTTCTAAGGTTTCTATGTCGGTGGTTCTCAAAATTCCTCATGTCCACCCCCGTCTCAAAATATTATGCATCAGGGACCCCCCCAGAAGCAAATATTTGAGTCACAAATGTTCGCTTTAAAAGATACATTTTCAAAAGATTTGTACACATTTTAATGATTTTTTTCTTTTTTTTTATAGCAGAACTATAAGCGGCCGCGCTGCAAGCTTGTATATCTGCAATTTCTTTTTAATAGTTAAACCATGAAATAATGGTTAAAGTGGAAACAAGTCTAAATGCCTGAACACATTATGACGCAATATTTTATGCTTTAAATATAAAAAAATAGCAGATATACAAGCTCACAGCACGGCACCGAGTGCCGCGCTGTGAGCTTGTAGATCTGCTATTTTAGAAAAATCGTGAAAATTAGAATTTTGACCCGATTCTATAAGTGTCTTTTGAATCCTTCTAAGATTTTTTGAAAAACCTATGTTTCCTATGTCAGCAACCTGGCCAGCCATCGTCAAAGAAAAGGTCCTTTTCACTTAAATGGAGCTCAGTTAGTCTGTTCTTGAGAGACTACTATGTCAGTGGTTCTCATACTTTTTCATGTGAAGGACCCCCAAAATGATATGTATTTGGCCACGGACCCCCATTTCAAAATATTTAGTTCCAGGGACCACCCAGAAGCAAAATTTGAGTTACAAATGTTCGCTTTGAAAATACATATATTCAAAGATTTGCACACATTTTCAAGACTTTTTCAAAAATAGCAGATCTACAAGCTCGCAGTGCGGCACTCGGTGCCGCGCTGTGAGCTTGTATATCTGATATTTTTCACTGGTTAAAGCAGTCAATAATTCTAGGCCTAAATGGGTTAATGACTCTGGGGAAGCAGAGGCGTGTTAACAGCTTCAATCACACTGCACACTCCAGATCAGACCCTAAGAGCCCCATTTACTGCTGCACATCGTATAGCTGGTGTTGTTGCCGGGCAGAAACTCGTATCAACACAATTGTGTCTGTGTCTGTGAGCAGTGACATCATCCAGCCCAAAACAAACTAATTAGGGTCCTGCTTAACCTTCCTTCTCGGGCTCACCACACCACCGCTAATCACTTTTCAAGCGTGGGGTGGCTCACAGTAGATGACGGAGAACGGCAATGGGCCTGGTGTACAAGATACACTACACCACTAAGATACCCATGTACCTGACAAAACGTCAAGGATGTCCACAATTACAACACCAGAGGCAGCTCCGGTTTTTGAACTTGAATCCTTAAAAGTAACTGTTTAGGAGACAGAGACACTATTAGGGATCTTTCTGACTTCTTACTTTGCATTAGATATGACTTAATTTTACAGACAGAGACCCTGGAATGCTTTCTTTGCCTCAAGTGGCGTGACAAAACGATGCACAGAAGTATGAAAAGAAAGATTTAAGATATAAATGAATGAATATATAAAAAAAAAAAAACAAGAGCAGATCATTGCAGTGCATTATTTAGTTAAACCCTGGCCTATATACTTTGTCCGGGGTCCCTCAGGGCTCTATACTAGGGCCGCAACATTTTTCCTTCGACACAAAATACTACAAAAAGCCAAAATCTACAAGCTCACAACGTGTTTCATTGCGATGCGTTGCAAGCTCGCAAATCGCCTATAAGAAGTTTTCCCCTCTAAAAAGTGATTATTTTCCACAATCTATTGAATTGGTCAGTTCGATTGAACTGTTGCAACCCCCAGGCTCTTTTTGTTGCTTTCAACATCTTTCCCCGCTTAATTCTCTCCTTTTGTCACAGGGGAGCAGTTCTGGACCCCTGCCCACCCTTCAGCAGTACAGTACGGTAATGTGTGGACTGTCCTGCTTTCAGGAGAAGGGGGTGGGGTATCCCCTTCTAGACGCTTTATAAAGGGCTGCTATATTTGCAGACGCTCCCCAGGGAGCTCGGACCACAATGTTGTTCATCTTTTCCCCCTCCTATACTGTAAGTACAGAGCTGTTGTGAAACATGCAACCGACTGTGTCTGTTCCCCGAGGACCCCCGGAGACCTCCGGGAGCGTCTGGAGGACTCTAGAGGACACAGGAGGGGAGACGCTCTCTTTTCAGAGCTGTTTCAGAAGGTCGTGAACTCAACAAAGAGTCGCCGTCGCTTTGTTAATAGATCAAGTTCCGCCGACAAAACAACGCTGTTAGCCCAGACCAAAAACTATCATCGTTTCCCCCTCACAACAATGAGACAAAGGGCATCTACACTAGAGCCGAAGGGATGTCTTAATGGAAAGAACATTGAACTGAGTCCTGGGACAAAAGGGTAGAATTAAAGGGAGGAGAGACGTTGAAAGCTCAAATTAACCTGGGGGGGGTCGCTACAGTTTAATTGAACTGATCAATTTAAGAGATTGTGGGAAATAAGACATTTTAGAGAGCAAAACTACTATCTGCAAGCTTTCGACGCATCGCAATGCGACACTCTTTTTTGGCGGAGGTGTTTGGTGTGGGGGAAACATCACACCTAGTGTGAAGTGAGCAGTGCTATTTATATGAGTTAATTTCATTAAGTGTCCCGCTAGCAGCGCATCCTGCGATGCTTGGCCAATGGGACCCTGCGCGTACAACAAGCTTCGAGCCGTTTGTTCAGAGATTTGGCCAGATCTAGGCCAGATCTAGGCCACACTTCAGGGCCCAGAGATCTTTGGGGGACCGGAGATGTTTTAGGGACCAGACAAAAACGGTGGGGACATCACTCTCTGACATCACTGTGATGTCACGGGAACCAAATCCCTTTTATTGCCATACATGGCCAGGACATGGCGCGACCTCGCTTTTCGCCCTTAGGAATCTTACTGGTCCTATATGGCTATCAGGGATCTCCATATTTGGGTAACTGGTCCGATAAATATTAATAAAGGATACAATAAAATAAAAGGCCATATATGGGTATTTCCAGATGATGCCCTGAGATGGTGCGACCTCACCCTTTAGGGCGAGGTCGCTCTTCACCCTTAGGTGTCTTGCTGGTATTTCTACGTCTGGGGTTTAGGTGAGTTTGTCATCAGCCAACACAGCCAGCTCCCCTGCTATTGATTTGTGAGCAGCTATATTTGTCTCTCTGTCTGCTCCGACTGTGGTTCAGTCTGTGACGTTAGCAGTCTGTGTCTCCTCCTCCTGCAGACTAAGGGCTGGTACACACTGTAAGATACTTTCTCCAATTATGCTGTCGCCGGACATTTTTGGCGCTCACCGACAAAACCCCCCGATCTGACGCAAGATCAGGGTTTGCTCGCCTACGGTTTTGCTCGCTGTGTGTGAAAGCCTCCGACGCAGAAAACAAAAGAATGGAAAACACGATAACACAAGGGTCTTCAACAGGGGGTCCGGGACCCCTAGGGCGTCCTCAGAGTTACTACAGGGGGTCCTCCAAATCTTTGTGTGATAGAAACTTTTTTTTCTTTTTTATATTAACCACTTGAATCCTAGTGTTCATATAGAACTTTAGCCAAAAATAGCAGATCTACAAGCTCAAAACGCCTCGCGCTGTGAGGCATTGTGAGCTTGTAGATCGGCTATTTCCGGCAAAAAACGTTTGGTGTAGAGGGGGAAAAAAGAGCAGATGAAGTAGAGTGAAATGTCAAGTTAAGTATTGACAGTTGAAGTGGTTAAATACGTATCTGAAAACACAAATTGACATGAATCCAAAATACACTGATGATTGTGCTGTCAAACAATGAAACATGGACACAAGAAAAGGAGGATGGACAGGTTGACCTCCGGGCAGAGACGTAATCCTCAGTTTTTTCGTTCCAACTTTTATTCACTGAGTTTCACACAAAGCGCACTGAGTGAGCGCACACACCAAAACATCCCTCTCAAACAACCAATCCCTGAGTGTCATGCTGCTAATGTCCATTCTCCCAACATCACCGCCTCCCGTTGGCCAAAAACACCCAAAGGGGGCGCTCTCGTCTGGTCTACAACTCGGCTATGAGTCGTGTGTGAAATGTCGTGCCATGTCGTGCAATGTGCGTGATCAATCGTGCGGTGAAAACCACAACGATATTATGACAGACAATTTCAAGAAACTCAGGATAGTGTGAAATGGGAGAGTGTTTTCTGCTGGCGTTTCAGTCCGAGTGTATCAAAGGGTGCGTTCGGAAATGCGCACTGGGTGTGGTTAGGGTTAGGGGTTAGGGTTAGGTTTAGGCATAGTTTTACTGAGGTTAAGGTTAGGGTTAGGGTTGAGTTTAGGCATAGTTTTACTGAGGTTTGGGTTAGGATTAGGGTTGGGTTTAGGCACTCACTACACTGAGCACACACCCGGTGCGCATTTCCGAACGCAGCCTTTGATACACTCGGACTGAAACACCAGCAGAAAACACTCTCCCAGTGTGAAATACTTCAATGATCTGATGAGTTCTTAAGTCTTAAGTCTGTGATGTTAGAAGTCCGTGTCTTCTCCCCCTGCAGACTAAGTCTCAGCGAAACGGACTGAAACTGACTTTATCCTGAATTCACCACCGTGCTCTACTGGTCCAGTTTGATGCTTGGTTAGCGAGCAGACTTTAGACTGAGTGGCAGATAGAGAACAAACAAACCCAATGCCCAGATGGCAGACCTGCATGGCTGCGTGGGCGTTTTGACCCAGATGGCACAGAGCAAGACAAACATAGCCAGAGTTCATTTTGCTGAATGAAACTATAACAGAACAGAATGTTCGTTGACTACCTTTTTTCACTGTTGAAAAATAAAACGGTATAACAAAGTCATTTTATGCTTGGCTGTGCTCGGATCTACAAGCTCACAATGAGTCTGCGACGCGGTGGGAGACGGTCTAACAAATCAGGTCCTGCCAAAATGAGTTGTAGTTGACTAAGTCAACCGTGGATTTGGTTGACTAAAATCTTGTAATAACCTATTTAGTCAATTACCAGTAAGACTCCCTAATCGGGAGATAAGCTACCGTCAGATCCTCCACTAGGGGGCGTGGCCACTTTTGCATCCGTTCTGGAGCACCAGTAGTCGGTGGTCCCTGGGAATTGCTCGTGAGCAGCCCCGTTGGGGTGGTCATTTTTGCACTTTTTGGCGGCGGCGCCAGGTGGTCCCTCCCTGGAGCTCCAGGGGGCCCTGGAGGGGTGGAGGTTGTGGATTGGCAGGCAAGGAGTGTGTGTGCAAAGTTTGGCAAGTATAATTCCCTGTTCTTTCTGTTGCCACAAAGCCAACATAATCCCTCTGACACTGTGGCGGTCCGCCCCCTGATGTAATGTAATTCTCCCGTCACTACATTCACAAAACGTTACTCCCATTCAAAACTCCGGTCAGCCAATCGCATTCCTTTCATCTACGCAGCTCCGCAACGCGCGTCATCTTGAAATCAGGAAATCACTCCCTGTTCTGGTGCTCTGTGTCTCACGAAACAAACACAGAAGCGGCTGCGTCCGTCTGTAATTATATACGTGTTGATCCTTCCTCACAATGGGGAGATAGTAGTAGCGTCCGTACCTTTAGTTGACCGTGTGTTAAAGTCCGCGTCAGCAGGGTATTTAAAGTGGAGCTACATTAGCAGGATCATGGAGACCACCCGCAGTATCTGGACGTCGGCGGACAACGGTGGATTCGGACCCGGCCATTTAACTCCGGTATAGAGCCGCCATAACAACGCCACGGCACCAAGGTACTGTACAGTTTAAACGCTGGGGAGCGTCGGTCTTTTGAAGAGGACGCATGAGCTAAAAGGAGGCTGCTCTCTTTTTTATGTTTACCAAACTTCCACGCAGGTGGGTTTTAATGGTCGGTAACGGGAAAAGTAACTTGTTAAGTTACTTTTCTCATTGGGTAACGGAGTAACGTAACGGATTAGTTTTCAAGTCAGTAACGACAGTAACCTAACGAGTCACTTCAAAAAGTAACGATACCCAACACTGAATATGAGACTGAAACTAAATGTGAGTAATTTGAGTCCAAAGACGAAATTTAGCTGTCAAAATTATGCCGTGATCAGTGCATGATGCAAGTGCCCTTGTGTGGGTGCGTCTCTGAGTGTGTGTGCGTCTGTGTATGTGTGTGTTTGTGTAAGGTTACAATATGTGTACACAACACACATAAAGCCTTTTCACAAGCTATACACACACTAGAGAAAAGCAGAGGAGAGAAAGGTGACAGTCAAGCGACTGAATGAAATGAGATTTCATCACCTTTCTACGGCCTCAGTGAATATCAGGGCAGGGACCTCCAAGTCCCCCACCCACACACCCCCTGCCCCCAGACACAGTAAACACAAACACACACCGTCGCGCCGTCTCTCCGAGCTTTGTGACAAAATGTCACCATCAAAGGGGGAAAGCAGCCTGTGTGTGTGTGGAAGGGTTGTTCGGAACGTTGTTGTCAAAGCCACGGCCTGTCAACCATCAGTCAGTCATGTGACGTTCATGTCCAATCCCTGCCCTCGATCCGCAGGGGACCCGCGACTCCGCCACGGAGGGTCCGCGTCCAACAAAAAGGAGCCTTAAAGCCCCTTGGAAAGGTTAGCGCTGACAGGGGACTTAGGGGCTGAGCCATGTCTCTCTCTCTCTCTCTCTCTCTCTCTCTCTCTCTCTCTCTCTCTCTCTCTCTCTCTCTCTCTCTCTCTCTCTCTCTCTCTCTCTCTCTCTCTCTCTCTCTCTCTCTCTCTCTCTCTCTCTCTCTCTCTCTCTCTCTCATAATCTTACATCTATCATTCTCCTCCATGGCTGTCAGCTTCTCATTCCGAGCAGGTAGTCCCACGGGCACGTAGCGCTATTCTGAGGTGTAACCGGTAGAGTTGCTGGAAAGAAACTCGCAGAGATGTTTATTCTTGTATTTGTTTTACTGAGAATAAGGTTAGAAATAACTTTAGGATTACGCAAACAACCTCGGAATATCAACAATTTGCCACGTCCCACAGGGTCACTGCAACCTGTCTAGGGTGACGCACACACGCACGCACGTGAGCGCGCTCACTTGTGCACGTACGCTCACACACTTGAGGTTATATACTATATATCACTGAATTGACATGAAAATTATTGATTGATTGAGAATGATTAGTATGATTAAACCATTCAAGCCGCACTTTATACTCTGTTGTACAATGGTGTTGTGGGGGGGAAAAATGCTGGTCTACAAGCTGCCACAACCGCAACATAGACAATCAATTTTCTTTCGTAATCATTTTATATATATTTTTGTATATCATTTTATAAATTATAGAATCATTTAGTTCAATTAACTGTTGCATCATGTAAATAAGCCTTCATTGTGTTTTTCTTTATCCTCTATGACATTCATTCATTCATTCATTCATTCATTCATACTGTACATACATTCTTCCATTCACCTGAGCCTGTACCACAATATATTCAACATGTGTGTATGTGCACATACAACACATCCACCAATGATGAGAACAGACCCATCCCACTTACAGTAGATACATACAGTACACTCTAAAACAAAAACTAGGCTCTACTCAATTTTATTGGTGAAACATTTTTACACTCAAAATATTGAGTAAATATTACTGTTATGAAATCAGGTAGATGATACTCAATTAATTTGAGTAAAAGTAACCAAAACTTTTACGTACTTATTAACAACTAAAATTGAGTACAATGACCTAAAGAAATTGAGTAGATATAATTAAATTATTCAGTCAATGCCACAAAAGACTACAAGTAAATACATTGAAATATTAAGTAGATCTAATTGAATATTAGAGTATGATTTAACAAAACAAATATGTCACATTTACTTTATTCATTTACTTTTATTGATTTAATTCATATAATACCATTTACCCCTTTCATTTACTTTACCTTTTACTCCAGGAGTACATGATGTCAAATGAATACACATGAAATAATTATGCAGATAATTATGTTTTTAATCAACTAATTTTGACCAGTGTAACACCACATCAAGTATGAACATTCAACATACTTTAGTATGTAAATGACATGCAATAATGCCTGCAAAAACAATATGTTTAAAGATAATGATCAGGAAAGGGGTATCCCTGACACTTTTAAAATGTTCTGTTTACTAAAGAGCAGTGTGTGTTCACAATACTGTATATAAGTACCTCTAATTGAACTGTGCATACTGTAAGTAAGCAGTCTGTCAAACATTATGCACCATAAGAACAATGAGCCCATCAAATGAACAGTAAGTCATAACCACAAAATACATTAAAGACAGTCAGAGGCCATTTGGCATGAAAGAAAATCACAACTTGGAATATGAAATAATAAATAAGCATTTACAGTAGCTCAACATTTAAACATATTGACTATGCACACGTGTAATGTCTATATGCTAAACTGACCTGTTTGCATTATGACTCGAATGCACCAGAAACAAACACTTTACATTAACTAATTACTATCAGCAACAAATACCATTGCAAAAATGCTGTTTTGACAATAAATCCACTTTCAGTAGGTTATACCCACTTTCTGAGAGCATCTTGCTGAACAGTAGTCGGCAAGCAGACATTTTTTCAGTCTCTGAACTTTGGCTGAAAGGTGTCCAGGATCCAACTCAACTAGTACTTTTTGGAACATCTCAAGACCATATCTGAGGTTCTTGGGGTATCTCAGATTAAAGGCATAGAACAGTCCCAACAGATAGCAGCAGATCCTCAAGATTGTTGAGGGCAGTGATGCCCTTAATCACAATACCTACATCAGTAGGTTCATTCACTGAGTCCTCTTGGTTCTGCAGCAGGTAGATCTTCATCTTCATCATCACCTCCTCTGTCAACTTCTCTTCTACTCTGACAGGTGCACCAGCAGCTCCAAGATAATTGTTTAGAGCTCACTTTCAGGCTAAATGTTACAAGACACACAGACACACATTGAGCAATCCTAGCTGTCTCCACACATGCAGCCCTGGGCATAATCTTGAATCAGTTGGACCAGACATGCAACGGATGCAACAGCCATTCAGCCAATGTCACAACCTCATTCTCTGGACATCACTATGCTGTTCCTTTGCATGTGATGGTCTCATCCACGATGACATTAAAACGTCAAAACATTTATTTTACTAACTTGAAAGTCCTTGATCTTGACACTATCTTCTTCCAGATGGTCGATGAGACATCGGATGATGACCTCTCGTGTTCGTTGATTGGGGATTCCTCTCTGCAGAATAGAAAAATAATTATTTGAACAATAAAGAAAAAGTATGACTGCACTTTCATAACTAACATAAACTTTGGCAATACAATTGTTTCCACAACCCAGTTTTAGCAACGGAAGCTGGGAGACTGTCCTTAGTAGCTATTAAGACATACATTTAGAAATGAATAATCAGGAGAGAGAGAGTTGCAGGGGATAAAGATGAGTTTAGCATAAATTAATATAGTAATTATTGTCATTAGCCAGGTGAAATATAATTAAAGCAGTTAGAGTAAATGAAAGTTTCATACCTGAAGTACAATACTCATTTGTGCCCAAACTGCCCTTCTTGGACTGGAACATGGACAGTAGTTTGGGGGTATAGAAGTCCAACATTGCCATACATTTTGGCTCAAGATTCAGTGTGGTGATCATCCTGAACTTTGCACTAACCTGGAAGACAGAGATGAGGGGAAGAGAGTAAAAAAGAAGACATGTAGATAATAATGTAGGCCTATACCTGTGCATTTTATCTTCATTGTACACACCATTGTATGCAGCTGTGCATAGCTTGTAATAAATGCAAAAAGTCACAATGACTAGAGGGCTTGCACTAGGGTTGCCACCTTTCAGAAATTGAAATAAGGAACACCTCTTCCGGGCACGCGGTGCATGCGTTCCGTGCGCGTGGCACAGCCGCCGGCCGGCGAAAAAATGCAGTCCCAAACCCATGAAATGCATAGAATAGTTATAACTATAACACACAACATGGTATAACCTATATTGTTTTGCAGTTTGAAGTGGCCAATTGTTTCTAAAATATGAAAAGTTAATTTTGTATGAAATAAAGCAATGTATGAATGATTTGAACCTGGCTCTTGTATTGGGTCACTTGGTGGTCAGTAAAGCGAAGGTAGTCAAGAAACCATTAAGTTATATACTTAAAGTTTAAAGTGCTTTATTAGCAACAAAGATAAAACATGTTTTACTTTAGGCTGAATAGGCTTCACTAGCCTAAACCTGAGCAACTTTACAGAAATAAGAGCCCAAAATACTTATAATAGTCAGATTTGGCAACACTGCATGGTATTTTATCCAACCTAGCCCAACATGGCTTATATTATCAGACCTGGCAACTGCATGTTATTTTTCTCCACTTGGCAAGCAACCTTCACTGACGCTGTCAAGCCACGGGTTTGTTTCTTCCCACTCGCGTCTGTACCTTTGTAGGCTTCTGTCCTTTTTTGAGGTGGTGGAGTATTGTATTCAGACGACATTTTTAAAGCGCGCGGTCACCGCGGTGTGCATCTGGACTGGAGGAAGTTCAGTGATCTCACTGACTGTAACTAGGCAACGGTGATTGACAGCGACATGCAGTGTGCATGAGCAGACAGGGGCCGAGAGGACAGGAGAGCGTAGAGCGCTGCGCGCACCACAGCGACTTTTGCTGTCTTTTCCTGTGTTTTATTTCATTCATTATTGTTAAATTCTGTGTTGAGGTTGGTGTGACAGACCTTTATGGGGCATTTGGTTAAATACGGAACAAACCGCGTTCCGTATTGGTTCAATACGGAACGCATCTTTTAATTGTCCAATACGGAACGATTCCGTATTATACGGAACGGGTGGCAACCCTAGCTTGCACATTCCTCTCACTGTAACCTTAACTAGCTGCAAACCTTTGTAAAGAACATAAGTTATACCCAATACATTTGTGTAGCCTATATGCACAAAGATACAGTAAATCTACTTACCAATATTTGCAAACACTCTCCAGGTTTCTTGTTGAAGAAGATGTGTGCTGCTGCTGTTTGTTGACAGAATGTTCCAGTAGAACTTTCCCATGAACCCTTGTGTACAATTTTGAATCTTAGTCATATCTACTCAATTGTTTAAGTTGTTGTGAGAGATGAAAGATTATTAAGTTGGAATGAATAATAATTAAGGGTCTTTTTAAATTGATCCATATAAGTACTCCATACTCAAATATTATGAAGGAAAATTACCAAAACAAATTGAGTATAATTCATGAATAAAATCAGTTGGTCAAATACTAATTTATTCTCATGAAATTAACTCAAATAATATATGTACATCTAACTCAAAAAGAACAGTTGGATTTTTACTCATTTTGTTTGGTGTGACCTACTCAAACAATCACATACATGATATTCAGTGATTTTATTGAGTAAATATAACTTTTTCTAATAGTGCTATTTACTCGGTCACAGAATTCTTTCTTAGAGTGTACATGCATAACGTGAACCAAGCCATCCCCTTTCCATACATACATACATACATAAATACAGTGGGTGTGTAGTAAAGGTCACACAGTGTGATAGTGCATCAGAGGTGGATAAAAGCTTCCAGTGGATTGAATGACAGAGAATAAATCAGAGAGAGAGAGAGAGAGAGAGAGAGAGAGAGAGAGAGAGAGAGAGAGAGAGAGAGAGAGAGAGAGAGAGAGGGAGACTCTTCTCAACGGCTTATTGGGAAGAACTCTTATCTACAGCCAGCTTCAGGAGGAGAATAAATATAAGAGCCGTGGTCAGATGTGTGTGTGTGTGTGTGTGTGTGTGTGTGCGTGCGTGCGTGTGTGTGTGTCTATATATCCTAGAAGTATGTGCTGTCGTACATTGGTGTCGAGTGTCAAAGATATCTCAAGAGCAAATAAGCTCCCGTTGCCTCTGCGGACGCTGTAGGACCAAGGTGTGAATCGCGTGCGTAGCATAATATCTCCGAGACTGTCGCTTTTCAGGGTTAAATAGAAAATCAGATCTACAAGCTCAAAAGGCATCGCTTCGTCCCACGTTTGGAGCGTGCATATCTGTTCTTTATTGCGTGTGTGGGAGGCTGTAGTGGTGATCAACCACGGTGTTCACTTGTGAAAAAAACGCAAAAAAAGTTCAAAACGTTTCTGAAATTCTGCCCGAATGTTTGTGCGTTATATGTTACAAGAACGTACTGTAGACATGTGGGTAGGAGGCCTTTGATCAAATCTTATTCACGTCTTTGTATTCATACGATGTCCATGTTATACGTGTAAACGTGCGACAATAACCAACAACACAGTCCTTTTTCGTACTTGCGGATACAGGCTATATTTAATTTCCCCCTGCGTTGCTTTGCATTCCCCTCGGTGAGCCATGCGTGAGCTCATACTGCTGAACTACATTATTTAAAAATAAAATGATCCATGTGTCAAAGTTCTAGGTGGAGGAAAATAGAATTATTCTATTATTTCAATGCACTTTTTTCTTTGTGTGAAGAGGCGGTGTGTGTGTGTGTGTGTGTGTGTGTGTGTGTGTGTGTGTGTGTGTGTGTGTGTGTGTGTGGATGTAATGAGGTCAGTGTGATGCAGTATTGCTCCAGTTGGGAGAACTCCATCATGTTCAGGCGGGAAAATCTGGCGGGAATACAAGAGCACAGCAGCTGTACTACACACACACACGCGCACACACACACACACACACACACACACACACACACACACACACAGAGAGAACTATAGAGTATGTAAAAATGTCACAACATTTGCATGCATGGACACACGAACACACACACACACACACACACACACACACACACACACACACACACACACACACACACACACACACACACACACACACACACACACACACACACACACACACACACACACACACACACACACACACACACACACACACACAGCAATAGCTTCCAATAACTTTTTCTCTTTAGTATTGAGAAAGTTGCTTATACTGTATCTTCTCTGTCTGGGTTTTTTCAGCATGGAAACGATTAGGCAAAAAGATTATTGCGATCATCCCAAATAACTGTGATTAGGCGATGATGTCATAGTTGTGACAGGCCTAAACGTTGTGCGAAAAAGCAACCCATTTAGACTGGGAAGCCTGTGACGATTAGCGGAGAATCGCCACTAGTTCAAGTTCAACGTCATTACGCTGCGAGCCGCACACGCCGCTCCAACCACTTTTATGAATGAACTGTGACGTCACTCAGGCGGCTGAGAGTCTGCAGGCGAGGAGACAGCTCGGAGCCACGGAGAGGGACGCCACGTCCATTGTTGCTGCGCCGCCCACGTTTGTTGTGTTTGTAGCTCGTACAGTGTTTATCGTATATCGGCGGTCACCTCGTTTTCACCGGAGGAAGGAGTTCTTGGAGGATCGCGCAGGGAGGATGCATCTGCTGTGACCTACAGTAAACCCTCAGCGGAGCGTGAATGCTCACCAAGTTCAACAACAAACTTCCGTTCCTGGCCGTGAGTACAGGTCTGACCGTGCGGTGCGAATACAAACAAGGAGACGGCTTTCACTGTACAACTGCGTGCGTGCGGACGTGCGGTGCGAATACAAACAAGGAGATTTCATTGTGCAACTGCGTACGTGCGGACGTGCGGCAGCATTAACATTGGAGTAGGGATTGGGGATGTGAACTGTCGGGTTGTATGCGAACTGTGATGCGCGACGCTATTGTTGAAACGTGACTGTGAACTGAACTGTGAATACGTGAACTGAACTGTGAATACGGGAACTGAACTTTCAATATAACTTACCTTTTGAACTGCAAGTTGCTGTGTTGTGTCCGTTATTGCGTGTTATTTAATGAACGAACCCCTGTATTCCCAGAGGTTGTGTATATGCGAGAGTGCCTACTACCCTCTATATAGCAGCCTTGTGTAATGGTTTTGGCCATTTTGTCAGGTTAACTCCCTGGCTGGCACCCCAAACATTTTACTATTCGGCCTAAACCGTTACAAGCCTTTTTGTTTTTTGTTTTGTTGCCATGTACATTTCACTTTAATTTTTTTGAATGAATATTTCACGTTTTTCAGAAAACTTAAGTTTAGTTTTTTACAACAAGGGTTCATATTTTAGATTGTAATTAAAGAATATAAAATATGAGTGTTAAAATTATTTCATTTACTTCTTTCTATTGTTTTGGAGATTTTTATTTCAGTGGTTTGGGGCATGCGTACAAGTGTATAAATATGTAATTTTACACAGAATAAGCCCATTCCCAAGATACAACGCAACCTTTCATGGTTGGATGTGACTTATGGGGGCTAGAAGTGTTTCTGTAAATAGCAATAAAGAAACTGCTGGCTTATTGTGTCTAAAAAGACATATTGAGCCACTTGTACGCATGCCCCCATGTGTACGCATGCCCCACATTTTTCCCAACATTTTAAAACTCACTTTTTCTTTTCTCTAATTACAATCTAAAATATGAACCCTTGTTGTAAAAAAACAAAGTTGTCCTTTAACAACAGCAAAGGTACCCTATGGAGACACAAATCAGGCTCTTTGTGTCTCCGTAGGGATCCACTTCTGGTCATCAAATTATTACCTTTGGAATGCAACAAAAACTAAAACATATCCCTGAATTCAAGTCTCAATGGGGTGATTAATCAATAGAAAAAGGGTTATTTTGTGGGTAAACTACCTCTTTAAGAGGTTTTCAAACACTTGTGGAGTAAAACGTCTGAGATGTAGTGGAATAGAAGCATGACCGTAAAAGTCAAGTTAGTTAAGTTAAGTTAGGTACTTAGTACATGTACTTAGTTACTTTCCACCAGTGGATTGGCATCATATTCATGACGCTGTAATCTGATTGGCTAACCGGGGGGCGCCACTTAACTTCCAGTTGTGTATTTATTTCTTCACAACAACACAGTGGAACAAACATTGCGCAGGCTTCCAATCAAGATCCATGTTTTACCGTAAACCCTCCAATCAAGACCCATGTTTTACCGTAAACTCTGAGACGTATTTGCAAAACACCGTGAGACCCGACGGCGTCAGGAAACACATTTTTTCCCCCTCTCACATTCGCATCATTATTACCAGAGGCGGCGGTATTAAGTATCCCAACCTGTCATGCGCGTTGCGCATTAAGCCCTGGCTTGACACGCACACACATGTAACTAAAGAAGACACTCCCTTCCGTGTTCCATCTGTCTCCTTAAGCCATTTAGCCCTAGAATTGTTGAATGCTTTAACTATTGAAAAATAGCAGATATACAAGCTCACAGCGCGGCACCGAGTGCCGCGCTGCGAGCTTGTAGATCTGCTATTTTTGAAAAAAGTTTTCGAAAATGTGTGCAAATCTTTGAATACATGTATCTTTAAAGCGAACGTTTGTAACTCAAATTTTGCTTCTGGGTGGTCCCTGGAACTAAATAGTTTGAGATGGAGGTCCGTGGCCAAATACATATCATTTTGGGGGTCCTTGACATGAAAAAGTTTGAGAACCACAAACGTAGAAACATGTGTTTATCAAAAAAACCTTAGCAGGATTTAGAAGACACTTATAGAATCAGGAAAAAATCGGGTCAAAATTCAAATGTTCACAATTTTTCAAAAATATCAGATCTACAAGCTCGCAGCGCGGCACTCGGTGCCGCGCTGCGAGCTTGTATATCTGCCATTTTTTTTATATTTAAAGCATGAAATAATATTACGCAATGATGTGTACCCGTTCTAAATAGGTTAATAAGAGGCCATTAGGCTCCATAGTAATGCAGGGAGGAAGGTGGGTGGGGCTCTGGGGAAAGGGGACTCCTCTGGGGAGGCTAGGCTAATCGCGTTAGCTCGTCATTAGCCGGTGCTAACGCCGGGATCATTGTCTCCCTCAGAAATGCTGGAAAGTGATTAGCCTGGGCCCCGCCGGGGGTTCATAAGCCACAGACTCCGAGGAAGCTTTGGACAACCGAGACTTTCCCTCCCCATAAATTGCATTACGGGAAGGGAGGGGTAAGGAGAAAAAAAAAGTGCACTGCAATAGCATTACGCCGGCGCTAACTGCTACAGTATAGCCAGCAACGTGGAGCTTAACATGCGTTTGCGTTCGGCCGGGCAGCCACGTGACGGGCGTTTGGTTTTGCTCCTAGTCTTTCGGAGAGAGAGTCAGAGAGAGCTGTGATTGGGTGATTGGATTACGGGGAGGGGTGCATTAGCTAGGCCCGTGATTGGATTAGGACGGTGGGGTGCGCAGCGCGCAGGGCGTGTGCGTGTCCTAATGAAATGGTGGGAAGGTCTGGCGTTGCGTTGGAGGGATCTGACTACGGATCTTTATTGGGTTTGGTTCTGGGTGTGTCTGGATGCGGAGGAGAGCGTGAGATTGAGCCGTTCCTGTTGTCTTCTGTACAGTGGTGTAAAGTAACTAAATAGATTTACTTCAGTACTGTACTTAACCCATTTAGAACGGGCACACATTATTGTGTATCATTATTTTATGCTTTAACTATTGAAAAATAGCAGATATACAAGCTCACAGCGCGGCACCAAGTGCCGCGCTGCGAGCTTGTAGATCTGCTATTTTTGAAAAATCGTGAAAATTTGAATTTTGACCCGATTCTATAAGTGTCTTTTGAATCCTTCTAAGGTTTTTTGAAAAACCTATGTTTCTATGTCAGCAATCTGGCCAGCCATCGTCAAAGAAAAAGTCCTTTTCACATTAACTGGAGCTCAGTTAGTCTGTTCTTGAGAGGCTACAATGTCAGCGGTTCTCAAACTTTTTCATGTGAAGGACCCCCAAACTGATATGTATTTGGCTACGGACCCCCATATCAAAATATTTAGTTCCAGGGACCACCCAGAAGCAAAATTTGAGTTACAAATGTTCGCTTTAAAATACATATATTCAAAGATTTGCACACATTTTCACGACTTTTTCAAAAATAGCAGATCTACAAGCTCGCAGCGCGGCACTCGGTGCCGCGCTGTGAGCTTGTATATCTGCTATTTTTCACTGGTTAAAGCATTCAATAATTCTAGGCCTGAATGGGTTTTAAAGGAGGGCTTCACCACTTTTCAACCTATCTTCATAATTATAACAGGTCCTCACTAATGTTCATAATAAAATTGCAACAAAAAGAAATTCTACTCCAAGTCCAGTCCAAGTCTCTTAGGAGAGCTGTGGGAAGTTCAGAAATCCATAGTCTTGTGACAACATCGTATGTGTGCTATATAAATAAAGTTTGATTGATTGATTGTTACAAGCAAAAGGCCTGTGTTCAAATGTTACTCGAGTAAAAGTACAAAAGTATTAGCATCGAAATATAGTTGAAGTACCAAAAGTAAAAGTACTAAAATGTTTGAAAATAGACGATCTACAAGCTCACAACGTGTCACAATGCGACACGCTGTGAGCTTGTAGATCGGCTATTTTTCAAATTCCCTACGTATAAAATAGGGCTACAATAGGGCTAACTAAAATTTTCAAATAATTGTAGTGGAGTAAAAGTACAATATTTGTATCCGAGATGTAATGGAGTAGAAGTAAAAGTATTGGAAACTGGAAATACTCAAGGAAAGTATACATACATCAAAAGTGTACTCAAGTAGAGTACTTAAGTAAATGTACTTAGTTACTTTACACCACTGTATAAATGATTATATTATAACACTTAATTAACATTAATTCACTTTAGCCCTCATTTTATACCTAGGCCATTTGAAAATAGCCGATCTACAAGCTCACAACGTGTCGCATCGCGAGGCGTTGTGAGCTTGTAGATCTGCTATTTTCAAACATTTTGTACTTTTACTTTTAGTACTTTAAGTACAGAATATTTGATGCCAGTACTTTTGTGCTTTTACTCAAGCACATTCTGAATTCCGGACTTTTTACTTTTAAATTAGTATTTCTATATTGCATTATTTTTTACTTGAGTAAAGACATTGAGTATCTTCCACCACGGACAGTGTGTGTCTGTGTACAGTATGGGGTTACATTACAGACTTTTGTTGCCATATTTTGTGAGAGAAATAACCAAGCAATATTTTTAGAATATCTTTTTAGAGAAAACATATATTTAGAATTAGACATTTAGAGGTTTGATTTATAGTGATGTTGACTTCATATTGAACAAAAATATCAGACCTACAAGCCCACAGTGCAGTATCGCAGACGGTGCTGTGAGCTCTGATACTGTATAATAATAAGTACATTCTCAAGATTTATGGTCAGGAATAAAATAAATAAATGGCAATCATAAAATCGGCGTCTGAAAATGGTGTCCTCGCGACCATAGCAATACCTATGTGCAAGCGTGCATGCATGCGTGCCTACGTGTATGTGCATGTGTGTGTGCGTGCAGGTACATTGGATAGAGTACGATATGGATATTGTCTGTGTTATGACAGACAGACAGCCACAGATAAGATCTTTTTCTGCAGGCCTCAGGGTGAATAATAAGAGCAGAGACATTTTGTCTCGCAGCCTCTTTGATTTCCTCAACGTTGAAAATCCCCAGAGGAGAGCAAGACAACAAAACTAGTCCTGCTGCTACTGTAGTACAGTGGTTCTCAACCTTTTCAGGCCGCGACCCCCAAAATAATCATATTTTAACTGGGACCCCCCACACCCTGATGAGCACTAAGAGTTGAGGCATTACATGTTGTACAACACGGTTCTATTGTGAAAATAGCAAGCAGGTCTACACGCTCAGAACGCCTCGCAACTCTAATATTTGACAAATTGACCAATGTTTAATTCGTCATATTAGAGGTATTAATACCGATGTTTCCTGTTGAGATTGGCAGATTTCACCCAGGTTTTTTTTTTTCATCTCACTCACTTCACTTTTGTCTGCTGACCTCACTCAGCAACCACATAAACAGAAAAAAATAATAATAATAATCACAGGAGGCAAGCAGTGGTCACCCCATGATGTGCACTGCCATGCAGTTTCAAATACATTACAGGCGCTTTTTGAGAGTGAAAAGACCCGTGTGACGTGTGTGATCTGGGCAGCTTGCCCCGGTAAGTCCTTAAATTGTCACTTTAGGAATGTGCAGATGCACTTTATGTTGGTTCGTTTACTGTTGAGTGAGAAAACAACGTTGCCCACTAGCCTACCATCTCTAAGAATGAAAGATGGTAATTCAGGGGTGCCGTGGATTAAAACTTATTCACAGGGGTGACAAGAAAGTTTGAAACGCTCTGGTCTAAAGAGTCTAGCTAACAGGCCTCTGATTGACAGGCCTCCCGCAGCTATGATGGGGCGGCAGTGGCTCAGGAGGTTGAGCGGCCGCTTGTTCGATCCTGAGCTGCGAGATTGTAGATCTGCTATTTTTGAAAAATCATGAAAATCTGAATTTTGACACAATCTTTTACCCGATTCTATAACTGTCTTTTGAATCCTTCTAAGGTTTTTTAGAAAAAAAATATATATGTTTCTCCGTGGTTCTCAAACTTTTTCATGTGAAGGACCCCCAAAATTATATGTATTTGGACCCCCATCTCAAAATATTTAGTTCCAGGGACCCCCCCCAGAAGCAATATTTGAGTTACAAACGTTCGACTTTTTCAAAAATAGTAGATCTACAAGCTCGCAGCGCGGCACTCGGTGCCGCGCTGTGAGCTTGTATATCTGCTATTTTTCAATAGCTAAAGCGTTCAATAATTCTAGGCCTAAATAGATTAAGGTCGGGCCGGTGACCACGTTGGCGTGAGTTAGTGTGGAAGAGTCCTTGAGCAAGACTCTGAACCCCTAGTTGCTCCCGGTGAGCAGGTTGGTGCCTTGCATGGTTTCCTCTGCCATAATAATAATGGACCTTGATATGAAAAGAGTTGAGTTTGTCGCAATACCGTGTCCGCCACCAAGACCTACCTGAACTTAGCGTTGACTTGGTCCGCAGCCTTGTGGTAGTTCTCTGTGGTCACCTTGTAGAACTGAGCACTCTGGGGGAGAGAGGGAGAGAGAGAGAGAGAGAGAGAGAGAGAGAGAGAGAGAGAGAGAGAGAGAGAGAGAGAGAGAGAGAGGAGAAAGAGATGCATAACTATGTCTGACAGAAAAAGCACACATTTTACAGTTTAACTACCCTTGTCGTTTTGTCACACTTTTGTTTCGGCAATGTAAACGTATGTTTCCTCATGCCAATAAAGCATTAAGTCCTTCCTTTACTGATAGTAGAGTGTAGGTAGACAAGAAACAGAGAGAGACATTAAGTTTTCTGTCCGTCAGTCATGTCACACTTTTGCCCTACTCATATCTCCGCCACTGTTGCCCCTATCCACGTCAAACTTTGCACACACACACTCCTTGGCTGCCAAACCACAACCTCCACCCCTCATTTCTCACATGGCCCTCTTCTAGCGCCACCATGAGGCCGATTCTTGCAAAATACATTTCTGGACACTGCTCCTACAGATTTTCCCTAAAATCACGCAAAGCGGTACACAGTATGTCTACACTCACGTCATCAACATTGATCTGTCCCATTTAGCGCCACCATCAGGCCGCTTATCTCCCGATTAGGGAGTCTTACTGGTAGATCTGCTATTTTTGTATGGGGGTCCCTGGCCCAAAATATTTGGTTCCTCACCCCCTCTAGCTCCTCACCTTCCCATTCAGAGAGGGACGGGGAGTGAAATGTACCAAAGATCGTTGCGATCGGACCCGCGGCCCGCTGTCAGGCATCATCAGAGCCTATGTGGTACGCGCCTGGACCGCTAGTCCAGCAGGCGCCCCAGCTCCTTTGAATTGAAGAGAGAGGAAGCGAGAGGGCAGCAATCTGTTCGGTAAAACAGTAATGACAGGCTACAAGACATGTGAGTGAAAGATACAAACAAACAGAATGTCACTTGTCGACGCGTTAAGAGCTACACTAAAATATACAAGGAAAAAAGTTCATCAATCAATCATGATGTTTTTGTTACTTTCTCTCTCTCTCTCTCTCTCTCTCTCTCTCTGTGTGTGTGTGTGAATGGAGGGGATAAAACTCATTCTTGGCGTCAGGCTTGCCTTTTTTTCACCCAAGCCTTTATATCATTGCTGTCAGGCAGAAACCTCTTATCTCCATGTTTTAACTTTTTGCAGGTTTTTTTCCTCGTAAATTAACGTCCTACTTGATCATACTGGGGGCAGACCTCCATTCAGAAGCAACCCCACTTAGAAACATCTCCATTCAGAAATACCCCCACTGAGGTTAGGGTTATAGGGTTTAGGTTACGGTTAGGTGACACCTCCATTTAGAATGCTTCTTCTGAATCTTCTGAATGGCAATGTTTCTGAATGGAGATCATACTACAGCATAACTCGAAAGCATCAAAAGTAGCAGAATGCAGATGTGCTAGTTTTGCTATTTAAAAAATGTGAATCCATTAAAGTAACAGTTTGTGTTCATCCCGCAGCACGATTGGTCTTCAGCCAGCCAAAGATTTCCCATGTCTCCCTCCTTCTCCAAACTGGCTCCCGGTTGCTGCCAGCAACCACAGGTACGGCTCCTCCATACCTCCAAACCCTGATCAATCCCTACAACCTCACCCGTTCACTCAGATCAGCCAACACAGGGATGCTGACAGAACCCTCGCTAAAAACCCCAGGACAAAAATCCACTCGTCCTAGACTCTCCCTCTTGCCCCCAAACTGTGGAATGAACTCCCCATGGCAATTAGAACCGCAGACTCACATTGTGAGCTTGTAGATCGTCTATTTTCAACTGGTCAAAATGTATATAGGGCTGACGTGGGTAATGTATGTCGTGTAGTAATAATCTAAATCGACAAAGTAGCTTGTGACTAAAGTTTTCTAATAATCGTAGTGGACTTTCACTACTCAACATTGTACTCATGTACAGTACTTATAGTACATGTACTTGGTTACTTTCCACCACCGGATAGAAGTCCAGCTACAAGCAGCATGACCCCAAACTCCAAACCCCTTTAAAACCTCATGGAGGGTTGATATTGAGGCCAACGGTACCATACAAATAAAAAGCTGCATTTTTTATTTATTCATGAATATAGGAGAGTAGAAAGCACTGCAGGAGGTTCGGGACAGAGAGTGGAAACACGCAGGTCTCCAGTCGTAATCAAACAGACTTAATCAGGACGTTGCCGTTTTTTGCAGTCGATGCACTGACGGTCAGCCAAGGGTGAAGCCCCCCCCCCCCCCCCCCGTACGTGCACGTATAGAAAGTAGTCCGTTTGTTTATGAAAAGACTTACGCAAGGGTTCCCAAACTCTTCAGGCCGCAACACCTCCAAAATAATCATATTTGAACAAGGGACCCGCGGCTATTTTCACAATGTTTGCCTCTTTCTTACGTAATATTTGAACATTTTGGCTGCCTTCAGGTATGGCATGGAAAGAGGGGCATTTGTATTTCTTTCACCATAGTAAAAACTGCATTCTGAATGCAGTTTTTACAGCAGCATGAATGATTCATGGTTCTGGAGAGGGCACTTTTTTATAGACAGGCAAAAGGACATGTGCTCAAGCCCCCTTTGATGTCTATGTGTGCACGTGCCTGTCTCTATCACAGTACATCCTTTTGTACTTGCACGACACATTAACCTTTAGAACTCCCATGTTGTCTTTACCGTACCATTCCGTACTCTATAGCAAAGACATGTCCCTCCTCCAGGATTAACACCAACCTCCTCTGACTCAAACCCATCCATCAAAGCTTTACAGCTTCAGTTCACAATTCAATGTCATAAACGAGCATAACGGCTTCCACTAAAAGGCTGACAAAAAAAACCTTGCTTCCTTGAGAGCCCCGTCAGGGCCTGGGTTATACGGCCCGGGCTTTGAGGAGAGGTACTTCAGGACTGAGTGTTGGGGGTTTGTGGTGTGAGGCTGGGGGTTCATTTGGTTTAGGGCTGAGTGGTGGGGGTTTGGTGTGGGGCTGGGGGTTCATTTGGTTCGGGGCTGAGTGGTGGGGGTTTGGTATGGGGCTGGGGGTTCATTTGGTGGAAGGAACTAAGGGTCACCAGGGGGGTGATGGTGGCTGTCTGTGGATGTTGTCGACTAGCGCCCCCCCGATGAACCTTACAGGATTGGTGGCTGCTATTACACAACGGGCTGTCGCCAGGGGAAAAACACGCGCGCGCGCGCACACGCACACGCACACGCACACACACACACACAAGCACACGCACGCGCACACGCACACACACACACTCACACTCTAGAGATATAGACTTACAAATAATGCATTCTCTCACACACATACAGTAGCCATTCTTGCAGATGAAAAAGAAAAAAGCAGATATGAATGTTTTTCATCCATGTGGCTCCAGATGATTAAAGAGTAACATTGTTTTCCCACTCTTAACAGTAAACAAACCAACATACGGTAGCTATAAGAGTATTTAACTGAAAATATATTAAGTGACAATTTAATGAGCTTTAACCCTGCAAGAATTAATTTAAAAATAGCAGATCTACAAGCTCGCAGCGTGGCACTCGGTGCCGCGCTGTGAGCTTGTATATCTGCTATTTTTCAATAGTTAAAGCATAAAATAATGCTTAAAGTGGTTCCAGTCGTGGTTACACGTGTTAAACGGTGCGAGGCGTCGTTGCCCTTCCTGCGCGCGTCTGGTGGGAGACGGGACAGCGGCAGTCCCAGGACATCCATCACGGTTTGAGGACGGGTCGATGGGAATGAACAGGAGTGCGGGGCGGATCGATGGCGGCGGTGTTGCACGGGCCGCGACAACGCTGACAAGAACCCGCGGAGGATCCCTCTTCATTTGGACCGAGCGACGTGTTATCGATGATGTGAACGAGAACGGCTGATGATTTGTAAATACGCACGAGAGCGCCGTAGCGATTCTTGGGCGTATGGAAAATGACACACATATGCACACACACACACACACACACACACACACACACACACACACACACACACACACACACACACACACACACACACACACACACACACACACACACACACACACACACACACACACACACACACACACACACACACACACACACAGGTCCACTGCCTCTGCTTTAAAGGACAACTTTTTACAACAAAGGTCCATAGTTTAGATTGTAATTAGAGAAAAGAAAATATGAGTGTTAAAAAAGATTTTCTTCTTTCTATTGTTTTAGAGATTTTTATTACTTTGATTTCAGGGGGTGCATGGGGGCATGCGTCCAAGTGCCTAAATGCGTCTTATTAGACACAATAAGCGGGCAATTTTTTGTATTACTATTTACAGTGACACTACCAGCCCCCATAAGTCACATCTGCCCATGAAATATTGTGGTGCATCTTGGGAATGGGCTTATTGTATCTAAACATACATATTTAGCCAGTTGTAAGCATGCCCCCAACGGCCAACCACTGAAATCAATATCCGTAAAATGGCTAAAACTAGAGAAAGCTGTAAATTAAAACATTTTAACACTCATCTTTTCTTTTCTCTAATTACAATCTAAAATATGAACGCTTGTTGAAAAATAAACAAAGTTGTCCTTTAAGGACAAAACACATGCTCGCACCGCAAACAAAGCTAACAACACATGGTCATCTTTATGTGGGTATTGCTAGTTCCTGGGGGTTACGCCACATAACGTTGGCTCTAATGCGGCCTGACAGCGAGTCGCAGGTTCGATTCCCGAGCCCGACGACCTGCGTGTCACCCCTTGTCTCTCCCGTCAGTCACACTCTGCTGTACGATCCAAATAAAGGCGAAAAAGCCCCCAAAACTAAGTATGGGGCTAGTGTAAGGGCACCTTAACCGTCTCATACAACAATTTACAATTTAGGCATTTAGCAGACGCTCTTAACACTTGGGTGACTGGAAAAAAAATCACTTCCACTCTGACTGCATTTATCAGTCAAATTGACAGGTAAATTCTCTCCCCTTGTGAAATTGAATTAAAATAGCACACACACGAGTGTCCCCATTTGTTTCCCCTCTTGTTCCATTTGTCTTGCGATAGAGGGTTTTTTAGCTCATCATCCGGAGGCAAATAAGAAAGCCAGCGGGGGGGATGAGGGTGGGGTGTCATAGACAAATGAAGTCATTATTGCTAATGCAATCCAGCGATATGGAGCCGATAGCGTTCTCAACGCAGACACCAACGCGTGGAGGTCTGCACGCGGCTCAATTTAGAAAACCAGAAAACACCCCCGGTTTTTAATCCATTTAGGCCAGTAATGCATTATCACTTTAACCATTATTTTATGCTTTAACTATTGGAAAATAGCAGATATACAAGCTCACAGCGCGGCACAGAGTGCGGCAGGCACCAAGTGCGGCACCAAGTGCGCTGAACATTTGTGCAAGTCTTTGAATACTTTTGACTCGATTCTATAAATGTCTTGTATATCCTTCTAAGGTTTTTGAAAAACAAAAAAAAAAATATATGTTTCTACGTCAGTGGATCTCAAAATCTTTCAGGTCAAGGACCCCCTGGAATTATATGTATTTGGCCGCGGACCCCCATCTCAAAATATTATGTATCAGCCCCAAAGATTTGCACCAATTTTCATGAATTTTCAAAACATGGCAGATCTACAAGCTGTGATCTGTTTATATATCTGCCATTTTTCAATAGCTAAAGTATACAATAAGTCCTGGTCTAAATGTGTTAATGAGTAAAAAAACAAATAAACAGACGAGCGTTAATGGCTTCTCTTCTCTTATCTGTTGGCGAGCAGGAGGAGAGGAAACCACCCTGCCACGGCAGCCATTACGGCTCTGCAGTCTGTATGGAGCTATAGGATGAGACATTAACAGCACTGCAGTGTTTAGGGCTGGGATCCTTTGGGAGTTTACACGATTTTGCGGTTTCTTAACCACGCGATGCGGGGCGAGAGTGCGGTCCAGCCAGCATCTGTTCTGCATCTAGCATTTGGTAAGACCCAAATTCAGAGTGAACATTTTAAGCTCAAGTCATTGCTTCTGGTGTCCCCAAGACTCCCCATGGAACAAAATATTTTGTTGGGGGTCCGTGGCCAAATACATTATCATGTTATGGGGGTCCTTGACATGACAAAGTTTGAGATGTCCATAATTATAACACCAGAGGCAGCGCCACAGATCATGTTCAACCCAGAGTCAACTCAAACAAAGGGTCAAACTCGTTCTCTTGCTATTAGGCTACCACCAAAATGTGGAACGCCTTACCGAAGGCCTTAAAGGAGTGTGGTTCCCTAGCATCCTTTAAAATCGCCCTGAAAAAAACACTTACAGGCGGCAGCCGTTCGCAACTGGTAAAAGGGTCAGTGACGTGACGCCCCAAAAAATGTGTTTTTAAAAAAACTTTAAATTGCAGGCATAAAAGTTATTTACTTTTGTTCTACTCACTCTCAACCTTATGGAAATACATTTTGTTTTTAGATATTTTATTGGAATCAGACTTTATTCAGCAGTTTGTTGTACTTGTGCCTAAAATCGTCATATGGTGTGACATGAAAATAATTGTTCATAAAATGAAAATGGAGTACATCTTTCTTAAGTTACTCACTTTATCAAAGTCCTTTATCATAACTAACCAGTGATCCACTATAGTTTTTTGAAAATTAATTATATCTGTATGTTTTTTTCATAATCGACACTCTGTGTGAGGCCCATGTTCATGATCTTACAACATATTTTAAATGTATTCTGTCAAAACTTTCTCTAAAATTACACAAATATTTGTGACTCTTCCTGATAATATTCTCTATGTAATGCATAAACATTTTTTTGGTTTAATCATTAATAAAGGTATGATTTTTCACTATTTGGAATGTCACACCAAATGATTTAGTGTCACACCGTATGATCATATCTTCATGTGTCAAAGCAAACTGTGTTTAACCTACCTATTAGTGAGTACTGAACTTTACTGATTGATTAAACAATTACCCAGGATAACATGGCCTTAATATTTCTGAACAGGATATTATTGTAGGGCTTTAACATGGGATAAGAAAGAATTGTAGTAGTAGATGGATGATGAGGATGTGCACAGGAATGCTACACACACCTAAGTCTTCTGCCGGCCCACGGCAGAAGGATCCTAAAGAGACAATAAGGCACATAGCCACACTTGGAGCCAAGGCAACATTTTATTAACACCAATTAGTGGAAACAGAACTCAGCATTCAGGTAAATTGCTTTTTTCCGAAGTCTCCTGAACTTGAACACAGCATTTTGTGTTGAACAAATGTAATTAGGAATCATGACATTACACCACATCTCCACAACTCCAAAAATAGCTGATCTACAAGCTCTCGCAGCACAACGTGTTGAGAGCTTGTAGATCAGCTATTTTCGCTAGTTTTGTCTCGGGTCCTACCTTAACACTGTCCACTGTCCAGTCCAGTGAGTGAAAGTACAAAAGTATTAGATCAGATTAGATTATACATTTAGACTGTATTGTACATCAGCCAGTCGTATTTGGTGAGGGTAGCAAACCGGCTGCCTTGTTGTGGTTCTGCTATGCCACAGACAACCTCCTGCTCTTCTTAGAAAATGCAGTCTCACCCCTTTGGCTCCACTCTCCTTGCTGGGTCATTGTTTAGTTTCTCCCTGTACTTTCTCGTTCTCTCAGCACTTGTCATTTTCCAGCTGACAAAAGAAAATGGAATGTATAGTTTAAGACAAAGAGAAAATATTGTTTAGATTGAAACAATATGTTAAGGTTTCTGTGAAGGGGTTTCTGCTCTGTCTGATGAATTTGAAGTATCACTGAATGAAGCTAAATTACATTTTATGTAAAAATGTTTAAAACAAATGTTTAAATGTACAAAACATGGAACACATGGAACTTTGTTATTTATTGTTATATCTGTAGTTAAATACAGTATAAATCATATGGTGTGACAATCAAGTCATATGGCGTGACAAGCAGGCATGTCACACCATATGATTAAGTGTCACACCATATTACTGTTTTCTCCATTTAGGTTTACCTTGAGGCTACTATGTACACATTAGCATGCTAACAGCATGCTAGCTATAACAAAGCAGCCTAGATCTACATGGAAATATGACCAAAACTTCAAATAACTTAAGCTTTTTTTAAAGAAAAGGTGTCACACCAAAAGACATCCAGAATGGTGAGTTTGTCAACGTTTCAACAAGATGGCATTTCATGAAAATGTTAAAATCATAACTCACCTCAGACACCTGTCTTGCAGTTGTGCTGGGAGTGCTGAATAGTCTTACAGAAGAAGGACCTCTCTAGCCAATAGGTGTCCAAATAATTGCCTGTTTAATTTTTCCAAACTAGTGTCACACCAAATGATTTTGGGTTGGGGGACAAAGTGTTTTTGATCAGAAATGACTGAAAACATTATGCTTTGACTTTGAAAAGATATAGGCTCAAAATAGACATTTTTTTTAGCCTAAATTCATTTTCAAATGATTTTTAGCAATTCTTTTTCTTAGTTTTATTCAAGTTCCCACTTTGAGAAACAAGGTCAGGACAGTCACACCATATGAGTTTTGCCATGTTTGGTTGAAGATTCTGAAGAAATGAGGAATGAAATGTTTTAATCTTGAGTAAGTTCACATAAAGCTTAATGTCCTGCACAATATTCAGAAGGTTTTTGACAAATATATTTTTTATTTATACATGTTTGACACCGAGGACAGCGAAAACGTTACGTCACGTCACCCACCCAAAAACAAACCAAGCCCAGCCCAACTTTCCCCTGACCCTTCTTTGTATTTACCTACTGTATTTTTTTTAAGTTCCTTTTTTTCCTGACTATATCTACTGCATTGTACTGTGTTCTATCCGTCTGTCATTCAATGTTATATGAGATACTTCAATGGTTTCCTGTGTAAATAAGCCAAGTGCTTTTCTAGGATCTCCTTTTTGTAGACCGTGTACCGGTGTACTGTACCGTCATGAAACTGTATCTTTTCCTATGCAAACTTCTAATAAAGTCTTCAATCAATCAATCAATCAATGAGAACCACTGATATAAGCCAATTCTACAAATGTCTTCTAAATCCTAACAGTTTTCTGAAAAACATATGTTGCTCTATCTTTTATGTTGCGTTGTTAGCTAAGATGTCGCGCCGCAGTGTATCTATGTAGGTCAGTGGTTCTCAACCTTTCCAGGCCGTGACCCCCAAAATAATCATATTTTAACCCTGACGAGCACTAAGATAATACGGTTCTATTGTGAAAATAGCAGATCTACATGCTCACAACGCCTCGTAACGACCCACAGGTTGAGAACCACTGATGTAGGTGGTACAGCTTCTTGCCTTTCCTGGCTTTTGTCTTTAACGATTCCCTCTTAATGGACTGATTCCTTAACGGTACCCTTTAACCCATTTAGTATGGAAACCCCTATTTATAACTATACCTTTCAAAACGGGAACCCCTTTATGTAGACTACATAACATAGCAACATATCGTCACTGTCGACTTCAAACTTGTAGCACCAAGTTTCAATTTCAAACCTGAATTCATTTGGGTCAATCAATCGGGTAAATTTACAGTAATAAAATAGTCTTACGGATGCGACAAAAACCAAGAAATATTATTGAACTCAAGTGTCCATGGTGTGAGTGAAAATAATAATAATTTGGGGGATGAACTACTCCTTTAAGTAAAATAGATGGAATACTTTTTTCCACCACTGCACATAAGTTCAGTGAGCCTGTACACAGCATAGCAAGTCATGAGAATAAAAAAGCGTGTGTGTGTGTGTGTGTGTGTGTGAGTGAGTGAGTGAGTGAGTGAGTGAGTGAGTGAGTGAGTGAGTGAGTGAGTGAGTGAGTGAGTGAGTGAGTGAGTGAGTGAGTGAGTGTGTGTGTGTGTGTGTGTGTGTGTGTGTGTGTGTGTGTGCGCGCGCGCGTGCGTGCGTGTGTGTACACTAAAGTGAGAGAGAGAGGGCAAAAGCTCAGCTCCTGTTGAGAACTTATCAGCTGCTGATAAACATCTGCTAATTAAATTAAGAGGGCGAGAGAGAGAGAGAGAGAGAGAGAGAGAGAGAGAGAGAGAGAGAGAGAGAGAGAGCGTGCAGAGAGCATCCTGTTGCTTTAACCTGCGTGTGATAATGACCCACGCATCACCGCCGCTGAGCGGCTGGCAACAGGGGGCGCCCTTCTCTCTAGGTAAAAGTATTAATACTGCAATATTGAAGTATAAGTCCTGTATTCAAAATGTGTAAAAGTACAAAAGTATTGGCATTAAAACATACTTAAAAGTACCGTAAGTAAAAGTAATCGTTGTGCAGAATGTACTAATTTCCCCCACCCTGACAAGCACATGGAATTGTAGGCATTACATTTAGTTTGACTGTTAACTCTCCTACTGCCAGATTATTTATTTATTTATTGGGTCTGGTGCCATCAAAAAGCGGCTTACCTTTGCGACGTTATAGTAGATAGACAGACACACATTTATTTTTTATTTTTTTATTTTTTTTGGTTGTGCAATAGTGCACTTTGGTCTGCCAGGCAGCAGAGGGCGGCGTCATGCGAGAATGAATGTGAATTTGCCTGTTATGTGTTGAAGAAGAAGAAGACCAGTCACTGGCCACAGAGCCTTACAGCCAGAGGAAATCAACAAGGAAGTGAATTGTTCTCCGTTGATCTAACGCATAATGGATTTTTTACACCATCACCGCGGAAAATGTGTTTACAGTAGGCGGCCGCGCGACCCCTCATCAGCTTACAGTCATCAGACGAACGAACCGAACGAGCGCCGTATTGGCGGAGAGGTCTTGCGAAATCGGGCGAACGTGAACGTTCAAAGCGTGGGAAGAGTTAAGAATAGTGAAATTGGCTGGTCTACAAGGTTATGAGGCGTTGTGAGCTTGTAGATTGGCTATAAAAGAAATACGAAGGTCCTTAGAGGTCAGAGTCAGTAGAACTATTGTTCCACTTAAGTGTTGTCTGTTGTTAACGGTTGTCCCTGTCAAGCAACTTGAGAGCAACTGGAACAAAGGACTTTCCCAGTCTGGCAGTAATGCAGGTTCTCACTCCACTCCTGGTCTCATCATCATTCATCATCATTCATCACACAATGTCTGCCTGTCTGCCACTCTAAGGCACGTCTTCACCATCCAGAGTACTTTGTCACAGATTCTAAAAAACACACACTCACTGGGAGGCGGCCATTGATCGCTGCATTCGAGAGACCATTTATGCCTTATAGTACGACAATGTGGCACGCCTCGGGAACAACGGACCTACAAGCTCATTTCTATAAATAATAATCTATGAGCTCACTTGTGAATTTGTAGATCTCTCTCTCTCTCTCTCTCTCACTCTCTTTGCCTGAGGGAGAGAGAGAGAGAGAGAGAGAGAGAGAGAGAGATTAACAGAATGATGGAAAGAGCTTGAGAGGGGAGATGAAAGCAAGAGACAGTATTGACAGACAGAGACACAGAAGAAGACAGAGAAAAGAAACAGAGAGAGACTAAGATTAGGGATTAAGAGAGGAGAGAGAGTGATGATCCAAAATAGTGCTGTTGTCTCCTGTTGGCCGCCTCATACGTCTCTTTCATAGAGCTGTGAAACTTATATATTTTTTTTCTTTCTGGTGAGATGACAATTGCCGCAGCGAGAGAGCTGGTATGGGATAGCTGTCTGTCTGTCTGGCTGAGAGGACCGAATCCAATTTAATCGATACGCAACGAGAAAAGACATACAGAAGAACGGGTGGGGGAAAAACTGAAACACTACGAAAACAAAAAAATAAAAAATAAAAAAATGAAAATAAAAGAATAAGCTGAAATAGAGAAGGACAGGCAGGGGAGAGAAGGATGGATGGCTGGATGGGGAGGGAGGGAGGGAGGGAGGGAGGGAGGGAGGGAGGAGAGAGAGAGAGAGAGAGAGAGAGAGAGAGAGAGAGAGAAAGAGAGAGCATTGGCAAGTGAGATTGTTAACCCATTTAAACTAGAGGCTGATTCTAAAAGAAATAAGGTGGAAACCTTGTATGTCCAAAACCGTTCGTTTTGTATTTATCAGTTTGAAAATGATTTGAAATAGTGAAAATAGCTATTTTTACTACTTTTGTGCGACAGTCTTGTATGATGAAGCAGGGCTTTACTTTATGTAAAACATACCCATTTGAAACTTGGAGAAATGAGGTTTCTACCTGACAAAGACGTTATATTTCTATATAATATCAGTGGCGATCAAAAATGTTCATGTCAAGGATCCCACAAAATTATATGTATTTGGCCGCCGACCCCCAGATGCAAATAATAATTTTGATCCACTATTTAAAAACAGAAATAGAAGATCACACAAAAAACTGTGCAAAATCAGGTTCTTTATTTTCAGTTAAGATTTGCAAGCTTTCGGACATAGACCTTCATCAGGCATATAGCAGATCTAAAAGCTTGTAGTGCGGCATAAAATGACAGGCCATGAGCTTGTAGATCTGCTACTCTTTAATTATTTCGAAAATATCGCCGTGGAATACATGGTGGAAACCTTGTATGTCAAAAAACGTTTTGTATTCATCACTTTAAGAACGATTAAAAAATAGTGAAAATAGCTAAAAATAGCCGATCTACAAGATCGTCTATTTTCACTAGTCTTGTGTGATGAAGCAGGACTTTTCTTTATGAAAAAACTTAAAAAATGTGAAACTTGGAGAAACGATACAGTTGCCTTCCCGGTGTCTTTGGGTTAAATATGAGATTGTTTTACAGGGCAGGGCAGCAGGTATTGAGTGAAAAAAGCGTAATAAATATATAGATATTGTTTTCTGGGGGCTATTTGTGCGGCGGGGTCCAATAAGACTCAGAAAGCAGGGGGGGGGGCTGTCGGGTGACGGCCTGTCATTGGACGAGCCTCGCAGTGTGATGGACGACCGAGTTGGATTGGAACGGACATGTAATATATATCATACTTTTATTCTCTCTCTCTCTCTCATTGTGTATGTGTGAGCGATGGTGGGAGAGGGCCTGGGGCGAGAAGACAGGGGGGGAGGAGAGGGGCGCGAGAGAGAGAGAGAGAGAGAGAAAAAGAGAGAGAGAGTGAGAGAGAGAGAGAGAGAGAGAGAGAGAGAGAGAGAGAGAGAGAGAGAGAGAGAGAGAGAGAGAGAGAGAGACCTGAGGCTAAAAGACATGGAATTTTCTGTTGTTTTCTCACTCAACAGCTAAGCAAACCAACATACAGTGTAAGTGTATTGTATAATAAAGAATATTTCTACACATTGCTAAATTGACAATTTAAGACCTTGTTGATACTTTTAAATAATTATTGCGACCGAAGTTCGCAGTTGAAATGTCACAGCTTGTCCGTGTCCGTGTACACATTTTTACGGTCTATGGGTTTTCCGCTCTGGCATAATGCTCTGATGTCACTATGATGTCACACTAACAGAATCCCTTTCATGCCCATACATGGAGTTCCCTGATGCCATCAATATTAATGATGCCCTGTTAGAGAGATCCCTGTGATGCCAGGGGGAACAAATCCCTTTTATGCCCATATATGGAGATCCCTGTGATGCCACGGGAACAGATCCCTTTTATGCCCATACATGGAGATCCCTGATGTCCACATCACCGTGGCGCGGTTTAGGGCCCTTTAGGGCGAGGTCTCTTGTCACCCTGAGGCGTCTTACTAGTTATTATTCAAACTCCCCCATGTCAGGTGATAAGAAGCGGCTTGTATCGTCTTGCTTAGAAGGAGGCATGAGGGCAGTCCGTTTGCTCTCCCCGGGTTGGCAGAGGGAGTGTAGCGCCCTAGTGGACAACACCTCGCTCACAACGCATTGTGAGCTGTCAGTCTGTCAGTCAGTCAGTCTGTCTGTCAGTCACACATCACACTTTTGCCCTTCTCATATCTCCACCACCGTTGCCCACACACTCCTTGGCTGCCAAACCACAACCTCCACCATTCATTTCTCACATGGCCCTTCTAGCACCACCATGAGGCTGATTCTTGCAAAACACATTTTTGGACACTGCTCCTACAGATGTTGCCCTAAAATCACGCAAATCGGTAAACAGTATGTCATGTCATCAACATGGATCTGTCACATTTAGCGCCACCATCAGGCTGATTTTTACATGCGACCTGACGGTTGCTTATCTCCCGATTTAGGGAGTCTTACTGGTAATAGTATACTTAGTGTACTACGTCAGCATTTCTGTGTGGCGACTTTACAAACGATACTTTTAACCGTAAGCCCAAGCCCAAGCACACACACACACACACACACACACACACACACACACACACACACACACACACACACACACACACACACACACACACACACACACACACACACACACACACACACACACAGCTATTGTTCCTCCCTGCTGGTACTGTTCACGGTGGTTACAAAGAGTGTGTCGTTCATGTTAGCAAATTCATCCTCGCTTTCGTTTTTTCAATTAGTCAGACATTCAATCCACAGCCACAAACCCATGATGGAGTTGTTTGGAAATCTGACTGACGTGTGTGTAAGTGAGAGCATGTGTGCATGCGCGTGTGTGTGTGTGCGTGTGTGTGTGTGTGTGTGTGTGTGTGTGTGTGTGTGTGTGTGTGTGTGTGTGTGTGTGTGTGTGTGTGTGTGTTTGTGTGTGTGTGTGTGTGTGCGTGTGTGTGCGTGTGAGTTATGAGGATGGCGGCGCTTTGGAAATCCGATGCATTTATCATGTAAAGCCTCGGCCCATAAATCGATGGAGAACCAAAGCGCCGCGGACATTCATTTCCATCGCTGCTTGTCATTTATTTGCTTCTCTCTCTCTCTCTCTCTCTGTCTCTCTCTCTCTCTCTCTATATTATCATTCTTCAGTATATGCCGGGTTGTTTTATCAGGCTTTATCAGCATGTCTCCTCTCCTCTCCTCTCCTCTCCTCCTCCACTTTGACTTTCCCTGCCTTCCTAACCTGTAATCCTCCTCTCCTTTCCTCACCCCGCTCACTCTATCCATTTATCCCCGTCCTTTCCCACGCCAACGCATTTCTCTCCCTCTCCCTCCCCTCCAGGCACGTGCACACATAGGCATCAAAGGGGGCTTGAGCCCCTGCCCTTTTATCCGTCTGTACAAAGTGCCCTCTCCAGACCATGAATGCGGTTTTTACTATGGTGAAAGAAATGCTAACGCCCCTCTTTCCATGCCATACCTGAAGGCAGCATTCAAGAGAATTGCCTTGTCCAAACTCTCCTGAAATTATGTTGAAAGAATTGCCCTCTCTCTCTGTGTAGAAAGCACCGAAAATAGCCGACCTCCAAGGTCACAACGCGTCACAGCGCAACGCGTTGTGAGTTTGGAGGTTGGCTATTTTCGAGATTTTCACCAAAAGGCCCTCTTAGAAATGTCAGCCCCATTATTGCTATTTATTTTTTTGCATTTATTCTTTATTATTTTTCATGCAGTTATTTACCCATCTAGACTGTCAAGCACCAACGAAACATGGGTTTAATTAGTCTGATGTAGGGTTAGGAAATGTACATTGATATGTGTCCTTTGCTTTTGCAACGTGTCTGAGCTGAACTGTTTGTCTGTCTGTCTTGTCTCTATGAGAAAAGAGTAAAGCCGCACACTCGTAGCTGCCGATGCACATTTATTATAGGACTACACAGAATGAGAAACCAACGTTTCGGGCAGACAAGCTGCCTTCTTCAGGGTTACGATAACCCTACGAGTGTGGGGCTTTACTCTTTTTTCATAGTGTTTGTCCCGTTGGCCGGCACCTCACAAGGACAGCACACCACTGTGCAATTTTTTGCTGTCTGTCTGTCATAAAATCTGAAAATCAATAAAAAATATTATGAAAAAAATGTCAGCCCCTGCCTCTCTAACATTCTCTGCACGTCCCTGCTCCCCCTCCCCCCTCAGAGGTGTGAAGGTGAGGCGTTGACAGAGAGGTCTAAGGGATATTGACCAGGGAGCAGCACTGTTTGATGGATGGCCACTTCCTCGGCTCAATAATGTGTGTGTTAGCGCTCACGCTACGGTGTGTGTGTCGTGTGTGTGTGTGTGTGTGTGTGTGTGTGTGTGTGTGTGTGTGTGTGTGTGTGTGTGTACTGTACACAGCAGCAGTGTACAGTACAGATGTAATAAAAGACCATTCCAGCTGACCAGTGCTGTTGATTCAGCCGACTATAAAAAAAAAACACGATGAATGTTTTTCGACTACCTTTTTTCCCACTGACCAAAAACGAAATAAAAAACTAAGCTACGGTGCACTCTGGATATAGCAGATCTACAAGCTCAAAAGGGCAGCGACGCGTTGTAGATCGGCTATTTTCAGCACACAACCAAGTGTAAAATCTGCATTTAAGACCCCATCACGACCGGCCAAAATATACAATCAACACAATCCATCTGTATATTTAGCCGGCCAATGTCTTAGGATAATTGTTGGACTCAAACTAGACTAAAAGCCAGACTAAAATCAGAACTAGAAAGTGTACACTCTCAGAGTTATGGTGGTTTTTGCAAATAAAATGTTTGAGAACCATTAGTGGTAAATGGCCTTTATCCAAGGCGCTTTACAGAGATTGTGCATTACATTCACCCATTCACACACACACACACACACACACACACACACACACACACACACACACACACACACACACACACACACACACACACACACACACACACACACACACACACACACACACACACACACACGGCGGAGGAAACCATGCAAGGCACCAACATGCTCATCAGGAGCAACTAGGGGTTCAGAGTCTTGCTCAAGGAGTCTTCCACACTAACTCTGGGGGAGGCCACTGCCGCTAGTGCAACAGTAGTTGAACTTTTGTTTAGGATTAAGAGTGATAATCCTAAACCCTGTAATAATGTGTCATCACTGCCACACAAAATGAAGAAAACCTTGACGTTCAGTAATTGTTCTGTTTGCCGACGATCCACTGAACATGAGCGGTAGCTTCCAATCTGAATGCAGCGAACATATAGTGTGGGAAAAGAAGCTACAACGTTTTCAGGCCAAGGACCCCTTAGTTGAGAGAGAGATGAAGGGCAGGGACCCCCACAACCTGTTCATAGATTAAGATTCCATATAGTTTCATTGTTTGACAGCACAATCATCAGTGTATTTTGGGTTCATGTCAATTTGTGTTTTCAGATATTTAACCACTTGAACCGTCAATACTTAATAAACTTGACCTTTCGCTCTGTACTTGGTCTGCTCTTTTACCGCTCTACAACAAACCTCTTTGCCGAAAATAGCCGATCTACAAGGATTGGAGGATAATGGAAGGAGAAGAACGCCCGCACACTGTTTCTATACTCCAAAAACGTACTTTTATTATAGGCAACTGCAACGTTTCGACTTTACGTCTTCATCAGGCAAAAGTCGAAGATTTGGAGGACCCCTGTAGTAACTCTGAGGACCCCCTAGGGGTCCCGGACCCCCTGTTGAAGACCCCTGAGCTAGAAATCAAATGACGACTGTCACGGGCTCCATTATATCTCACTGAACACCAGTCTCACGCAACCAAGTAGGCTGTAAATTGGGCTGCAAGGCCATTAATGTCAAATATTAATTAAGAATCTCAATGAAATAGAAATGACTGTGTTATAAGCCTTCTGTTGAGCCTTCTGGGGTAGTGGGGGTCCTTGAGGATAGCTTTAACGAGGCCGGCTCACCCTGGGATCGGCTTGCAAGTGGAGAACATTGGAAGCTGGAAATGCATGCCCTACAGGCAGTTATGCAATACCTGTATTACCAGGGACGTGCAGAGAATGTTGGAGAGGCAGGGGCTGACATTTCTAAAAGGGCCTTTTGGTGAAAATATCAAAGAAATAGCAGACCGGCTATTTTCGGTGCGTGATACCACACTAAACTAAGCATAATCATTCAATACCGGAGATGTGCATACGGCATGGATTGCCTAAACCTAACCGAAAACCCAACCCTAACTTCAGTAAAACTATGCCTTAAAGGAGTAGTTCACCCCCAAAATGACTTTTTTCTATTGATTACTCATGCCATTGAGAGTAGAGTTCAATAATATTTTTTGTTTTTTGTCACATTCCTAAGACAAAAATTAGTAAATAGTAAATTTACCCCCATTGATTCCGGATGGTGACCCGTTTCGAAACGGGTCACCATCCGGAACGAATGGGGGTAAATTTATAGTTATCACATTTTTGTCTTAGGAATGTGACAAAAACCCAAAAATATTATTGAACTCTACTCTCAATGGCATGAGTAATCAATAGAAAAAAAGTCATTTTGGGGGTGAACTACTCCTTTAACCTAACCATAAAACCTAACCCTAACCCTAAGTCGAAATAATGAAACGTAGAAATAACGAGATTTCCCAGAGCTTGGGAAGCTATAATTCCTGAGCCCAGCACCCAAGGACGCCTCGCAACGGCACAAAGAAAAAAAAACATGTCTTTGTGTATTGATCATGTTTCACAAATCTGTAGTTCTTTGTCCAAGTCTGAGCTCAAAAACAACACACTCTAAAAAAAAAACATTATTTGCCTTGTTTGGTTTCTCTTTGGCCAACGATCCGTCGATGATTCCATGGAGCGTCTCGTCAGCCTGACGTCGGCGGACGGATGCCTCCTCTCCCCTCCGCTAGTCGCGTCCTCTCTGCACAGACCACTGCCTTTTCAATTACTGACCACACTGACCAGCGCCGCTCAATAACAACCACGAGCTCTGCTTTCACTAATACTCCTCAAGCCTCAGTGACCTGATGGGGACATTTGCCAGCTTTATCGACTCTTAGAAAAAAACAATGCTCACAGAAAATCATTGCCATGCTGAACGCATCAATCAAGTGGGACGAAAGTAGACGGATGAGTTATGATGTATATTGGGGATAATAGGCTAACATTCAATTGAAAGAGCAGCTTTGGTAGGGGCAGGACAACTCCTTTAAGCCACTGGACTATTCGTAGCTTGCTTTACCTGGATTCAGAGCTGTAGACAGGCTGAGAGTAGCCTGACACTCAGCCTGAATTGACATTTCGTTTCACTCCATTATTCAGTCTGAACTCACTTCCACCGAAGGCGATTGCAGGGATGGGCGTTACCAAAAAAAGGCAGTCTTCAGCGATTGGTTCAGTGTGGCTGGCTAGTGGCTAGCCTGTTGCTTGCTAGTGCTACTTGCTAACCAAAGAAACAGTCAGAATAGGAGCACTACGAACTAGTAATCAAACACAACATAACAAGCCTGCTACTGGTGTTTCATAGCGAGATCGATACGATCGCATTTTACCGCAATTTACCGCATTTTATCGCGACGCGATGCGCGGTATGGTACGGTGGCGGCGCTGGTGTACTTGGAAACACACATGAGTTCTGGGAAACCCCCACCCACGCTGATCACAAGACGCTGATTCACGACGCTGGGATTCGCCGATCGGATTTTCAACCGAGGCAGGCCTCTTCTTATGAGAGCGATGCTAGCCCTGAATCGCCAAAACAAAAAATTTAAAGGGGTGTGGCTAGCGATTCAGGGTCTGGAACTAGGCTAGGCTGAGAGAGGACTGGTTCAAAGTTATAAAGGACTTTGATTTCAACGCAGTAAGCAGCAGCACCCAGCAAGGCTGCATGGGCTGCAGTGACCTGGTGCTCCAACCTCCTGCTACTGTTCGTGTCCGTGCGTGTCTGTGTGCGTGCGTGCGTGCGTGAGATCGATAAAGCGCAGAAGCTTTAATTACAAAACGCTCTCATTAATTGTGTCGGCAACCCTCCTCTCAGCAGCGCTCTGCGTGTTAAAGCAGGATTGATTGAGTCGGCGTGGCGGTTCTCAAGGAGCCCTGGTCAGTCCATCTGGAAGTGCACATCCACCTCTGGCATCATGAGACTAACGAGGCTGACTTTTTAACTTAAAAACCCATTGAGGCCTAGAATCATTGAATGCTTTAGCTATTGAAAAAATAGCAGATATACAAGCTCACAGCGCGGCACCGAGTGCCGCGCTGCGAGCTTGTAGATCTGCTATTTTTGAAAAAGTCGTGAAAATGTGTGCAAATCTTTAAAGCGAAAGTTTGTAACTCACATTTTGCTTCTGGGGGGGTCCCTGGAACTAGATATTTTGAGATGGGGATCCGTGGCCAAATAAATATTAGTTTGGGGAGTCCTTCACATGAAAAGGTTTGAGAACCACTGACATAGTAGTCTCTCAAGAACAGACTAACTGACGATGGCAGACTTCTTTGACGATGGCTGGCCAGATTGCTGACATAGAAACATAGGTTTTTCAAAAACCTTAGAAGGATTCAAAAGACACTTATATATATAGAATCGGGTCAAAATACGATTTTTCACGATTTTTCAAAAATAGCAGATCTACAAGCTCACAGAGTGCCGCGCTGTGAGGTTGTATATCTGCTATTTTTCAATAGTTAAAGCATAAAATAATGATACACAATAATGTGTACCCATTCTGAATTGGTTAAAGGAATATATTATCACTAATTGTGGGCTCGCTGAAAGTGAGCACGTATAATCTACCAGTCAAGTTCTCCTCGACAGTACAAAGGCAGGGCCCTTAGCCAATGAGGTGCAGCCAAAGGGTAGATCTTTGTGCACATACATGGTGTTACACGCGAGCCTACACTGTTTTGTAGGAACAGTATTTCTAGTTTTCAACATTGAACCGTCATTATTGCGTCTCTAGGTCGGAGTTTACTATCAGAACCGGCACATCTTGACGGGTAACGCTTGTCTTTTAGTTCATTGACTCACACTCTGTCATCACTGTGATGTCATGGGAACCAAATCCCTTTTATTGCCATATATGGTGATCCCTGTGATGCCAGGGGAACCAAATCCCCTTTATGCCCATATGTGGAGATATGGGGAACCAAATCCCTTTTATGCCCATATATGGAGATCCCTGATGTCATCAATATTAAGCCCATATCTGTGAATGCCTATATGTAATCACTGTAATGTCAGGGGAACCAAATCCTTTTATTGCCATATATGGAGATCCCAGTGATGTCAGGGGAACCAAATCCTTTTATTGCCATATATGGAGATCCCTGAGATGCCAGGGGAACCAAATCCCTTTGGCCAGACGGCCAGGTTATGGCGCGACCTCGCCCTTTAGGGCGAGGTCTTACTGGTCATGACCCCACAATCAATTTGTGGGGGGACTTTTTTCTCATTCCAACACAACAACTCTAGGTACTGTATAGGCTATTAATGACATAGTTCAAAGTTGAAAAAGAGTGGTTCTCCCCTTGAAAGGGATATTTCACTTTCAAACAGGTTTGAGTTTTGTTTTATTTTAATGTCTACTTGGTCATGACCAAAAGTATAAGGTCGCGGGTGCAAGCGGACAAAATGGGTTTCCTCAGACGGGTGGCTAGTATCTCCCTTAGAGATAGGGTGAGAAGTTCAGTCACCCGAGAGAGACTTGGAGTATAACCACTGCTCCTACACTTGGAAAGGAGTCAGCTTAGGTGGTTGGGGCATCTAGCACGGATGCCTCCCGAGCGCCTTCCTAGGAAGGTCCTCGATGCACGTCCCACTGGGAGGAGACCCCGTGGCAGACCAAAGACCAGATGGAAGGATTATATCTCCAAACTGGCCTGGGAACGCCTCGGTATACTCCCTGAGGGAGTGGAGGAAGTTGCTCAGGATAAGGAACTCTGGAAGTCTTAGTTGGAACTGTTACCACCTCGACACGATTCCGGATAAGCGGTTGAAGATGGATGGATGGATGGGTTTTGTGAGAACGCCAGAGAGTTTCTTTTATTTATTTTTATTTTTTTAAAGTTGCTTGATTCAGTGTTTCGATATGTGATACTACTAGGAGTTGGACAATATCGGTATATCCTTCTCGAAAAATTAGAATATTGTGTAAAAGTATATTTTCTTGAAACTTTCATAATTTTCTTGAAACTTTCATATATTCTAAATACATTGGACATTCAGTGAATTATTCCAAACCTTTTTTTGTTAAAACTTTGAACTTTTATGGCATACAGCTCATGAATATCAGAAGTCCATATTTCAAAATATTACAATATTACACGAGACCACTCAAAACAAGGATTTATAATAGAAATGTCAACCTTCTGAAGTCAGAGTTGCTTGAAGTCCAGTGGGAGGTTTCCGAAGACAGTTTTGATTTGGGGTGCTATGGCATCTGCAATGATTTTTTACACAATATTCAAATTTTTCGAGAAAGATCTGGATTTTATCGGTAAAAAAAAAAGAAAGAAAATCACCACATCGGCCATCCCTTGATGTAAGTAAAAAGTATTGAGAAAAGGAAATACACCAGTACAGTAAAAGAAAAATACATAAAAAGTACAGTACTTGAGTAGATGTACTTTGTTGCTTAACTCATTGCATGCCAGGCCCGATAGTCCCGAGATTATTTTAATGTCTTTCCCTGCCAGGCCCGATAGTCCCGAGAATTTCCGCAATTTTGAAAAAAAAAAAAAAATAATAAAAAAAAAAAAAAAAAATCAAATTTTTTTTTGGACCCCAAAAAATGTAGTAGGCATGATAGAAATCGCGAAATTGCATGTTTAACCCCCATAGCAACCCCATCTATCAAACATGGCAGCCATCTTTGTTTACATTTTAGGAAAACATAATGGCTTGTATCTCATGAATGCCTGAACGGATTTCCATTCGGATTTTTTTGTTTGAAAGCTGTGAGCAATGTGGACACACGTGGTGCATTATCTAGGCATGGGTGTGCATGATCCGTGCACTATGAATTACATGGAAGTCTATGGAGACCAGAGGCACCATAGAGTACGAAGGTATTGTTAAATGGCGGGGAATGTGTTAACACCACTGGCAATTTGTCCAAAATGCCAGCTTCTTTCAGCAGCAGCGCAGCGAGCACTGACAATACGCTGAGAGTTTAATTTACATTTAAATGACTGTACAACGCTCAGACAGCGTGACCTTTAGCAGCCAGGAGCACACATGCAGGGCAGACCCCTCCCCTCAGACGACGGGGGGGGGGGGGGGGGGGGGAGGGGGGCATGGAACTCTGGCTCTACAGTAGTGGTTCTCAACCTTTTCAGGCCGCGACTCCCGAAATAATAATATTTTTAACTGGAGACCCCCCACCCTGACGAGCACTAAGAGTTGAGGCATTACATTTTTTATAAACACGGTTCTATTGTGAAAATAGCAGATCTACATGCTCACAACGTCTCGCATGTAGATCTGCTATTTTCACAATGAATTATTTGACAATTTGACCAATGTTTAATTTGTCATTTCAGAGGTATTACAAAGTCCTTAAATGGTCACTTTAGAAATGTGCAGATACCCTCTATACACATAAACTTTATGTTGGTTTGTTTGCTGTTGAGTGAGAAAACAAATGTTGCACATTAAGCTAATCATCTGGGGACCCCCAAAAATAATTCGGGGACCCCCCCCTGGGGATCCATCTCGCGTGCATCCGTGGGGAACGTAGGAAAGTTAAAACCCCCTTTTTATTTTCACCAGCAAAAGGGTCATCACATTAAACAAACCAAAGACAAGACCCTCGTTGGTCTGCCCTCTCCCGTGCGGGACGGGGTCTGTTTGACCCCTGTCTGCCTCCCTGGCACAGAGCACAGCACCCCCCACTGGGGGCAGAGTGGAGCTGCCATGTCGAAGATGAGCCCGGGGGAGGGGGGTGTTTGACCCTTGTCCTCCTCCGCAGGATGCTGGTTTAGTGACACACAGGGCCAGTGGGGTCGTGGTCGTTGAAGGGTGACCCGCCAAGCTCAGAACTGTGCTATCTACGAAATCAACCCAGAAAGAAGCGACTATAATAGGTCATGTGAGCACTTTAAACCCAATACATTGGCTATTGGAGAACAGTCAATGGATGTGACACGTTGTGAGCTTGTTATGAATATTTTCAAAAGAAAGACCCATTTCCACTGCAGGGCCCAACCAGAACTAGAACTTTCCAGCACCAAGAACTTTAAAGAACCTGTGAAGTTCCGGGACCAACATTCTGCTTACGTTTCCATATAACCAGAACTAACTGGGAAGGTCTCAAAAAAAGAGCAGCAGCGCTGCTGGCCCCGCCCATAGATAGGTTCCCAGAACTCAAGTTTAGTTCTCATCTGAAACCGAGCCGTACGCAGTGGAAACAAAACCAGAACCAAAAATATAGGTTCAGGTACCTGAAAGTTCTGGTTCCACCTTGCAGTGTAAAAGGGAATAAATACATTAATTTGGGGGTCCATGACATGAAAATGTTTGAGAATAACTGGTTTTAACTACCTTCAGGAAAGAAGACCAATAAGCAAATAACTACACTGTAGAAACAAGCCCCCTAAAGGGGGAGAGAGAGAGAGAGAGAGAGAGAGAGAGAGAGAGAGAGAGAGAGAGAGAGAGAGAGCACTGTCGGGGTTCACCTTAAGGACTAAAACAAGAACAGTGGGACACATGGAGATGTGAAGGACAAGAGAATAAATGGGACATTTCTACTGTCATCACACTGCGCTGTGTGTGTGTCTGTGTGTGTGTGTGTGTGTGTGTGTGTGTCTGTGTGTGTGTGTGTGTGTGTGTGTGTGTGTGTGTGTGTGTGTGTGTGTGTGTGTGTGTGTGTGTGTGTGTGCGTGCGTGCGTGCGTACGTGCGTGCGTGCGTGCGTGCGTGCGTGCGTGCGTGTGCGTATAACGTCTCATCCGCACTGCCCGCGACGTGAGCAGTGCACGCGATCAAATCTCATTAAAATACACATTTGTTTCAATGAGACCGCCCTGACAAAACGAGGCGTGCCAGTGACGTCGTCCATCCCTCCTATATTCACTCAAAGAGTCTATGTGAGCGAGGTTTTCGCGGCGATGTCCCGCCCCCAAACACTTTTTATTGGTTGAGATCACAGGGAGGTGTCTCCCCGGAGGCAGCTCAACACAGATGGACAAAGTACTCGACCCCAGTACTCGAGAGTAGATACTCCCCGTCAAAATGTACTCCACTGCAAGTATAAAAGTAGCAGTGTACACATTTGTACACTGTCAAAGTTGAAAGGAGACCTTCAAATTTCAAAGTATGAGGACCACTAGGGTGCCACGGCAAGCCCTGCCTTGTTTTGCAGTTCAGAGGCGGTCCTATAACAGTTCAGAGGCGGTCCTATGACAGTTCAGAGGCGGTCTTATAACAGTTCAGAGGCGGACCTATAACAGTTCAGAGGCGGTCCTAACATTTCAGAGGCGGTCCTATAACAGTTCAGAGGCGGTCCTAACAGTTCAGAGGCGGTCCTATAACAGTTCAGAGGCGGTCCTATAACAGTTCAGAGGTGGTCCTAACAGTTCAGAGGCGGGGCCTAACAGTTCAGAGGCGGTCATATGACAGTTCAGAGGCGGTCCTAACAGTTCAGAGGCGATCCTAAGAGGCGGCCCTAACAGTTCAGTGGCGGCCCAAACCACAGATATAAAAAGCTATACCTCCTCCGGTGTGGGGCATTGGTCAAAGAAAGCTGGCAAGCCTCCCAATAACTCTACGCAAGCCTCCAGAATTCTGAGGCGGGGCTCTTGGGAATTCTGAAGGACGCTTCCTTGTGCGTCACAGAATGGGATGCTCGGTAGGCCAATCAGATGCAGGACTGGCAGGACTCCCTCTTTCCCATTGGAGGGGGCAGTGTTCCTTCCGCAGTTCCACAGTTCCACACTTCCGCCAGCGGTGTTTGACCAGTCGCGCCAATGAACTGCAGCGGCGGGGGAGGTATCTAGCTTTTTATATCTGTGGCCCAAACAGTTCAGAGGCGGTCCTAAGAGGCGGACCTAACAGTTCAGACGGTCCTAACAGTTCAGAGGTGGTCCTAAGAGGCGGTCCTAACAGTTCAGAGGCGGTCCTAAGAGGCGGTCATAACAGTTGAGAGGCGGCCCTAACTTCTTACCCTCTCCTCCAGTCGAGCCACCTGCTCCCTGTAGAAGGCATCCTGCTTCTTCAGCTCCGCATCTCTGGACTCCAGCTGTCTGGCCTGGACACACACACATACACAGGAGGGAAGAGGACAAATATTATTACTTACATGCACAATGGTGCACGCACGCACACACGCGCTAGACGACGGGAGACACAAGTGTCAGAGCTGCATGATAATACATATAGATGAGTGAATAAAACTACTTTACAATGAATACTGGTGAAATTGAAAACGAGAACTTCTAAAAGAAGGATGTGATAATGGGATGAAGTAAAGAATGAAAGCAATATCTCCTATTATGTCCTCCCAAGCTTCTGCTGTGTTTGTAGACTTCTACAGAATAATAACTGAGAGGTGGACGCTTGTGTTTTGTAAAAAAAAACAGCATGTCACGAAACCTTTAAGAGAGTGGGCAGGAATTATAAGTAGGAACGAAAGTATCGCAGTCCAAGCGCGCGCGTGTGTGTGCCTGCCTGCATGTTGCTGTCGTGTCATGCAACATTTATCTCCGGAAAACTTTTCCTGTCAAGACATCTTTCCTTGGGCCCAAAACTGCCAGGCACAGAAGAAACTGTTACGAAGTTAAAGGTGGATGGATTTGGATTTTGGTCTTTAAAAAGCACACTTTGGACTGAGCGACCCTAAGAAACTGCATTCTTCCTCTCCTTTGAACCCCGTTTTTCTTTCTGTCTCCCATTGTCATCCTCATCTATAATTCCACACAAGTATAACCTGCCAAATAGAAGGAAGATCCAGGCTCTTTCAAAGAATATATGGGAGCTGTGAACGAAACTACTGGAATGGAAAAAGAGGAAAGGAAGCGTGTCAAAGAAAAATGCCATGAAGAAGATGAAATAAAAGTGGAATTCAGTAACGGAGCATGCATATCGACTCTGTCGGGTCGAAACCTCATATGTCCAAAACTGCTACTTTCAGGATTCAAATTTTAAAAAATAACGAAAGTAGCAGATCTACATGCTCAGCACGAGCCGCTTCACGCCGTGTTTCGAGCTTGTAGATCTGCTGCCTTTGACGCTTGTGTATGATCAAGTGGGGCATTAAAGGAGTAGTTCCCTCCTAGGTGGCAAAAGGGCCTTTCTGTGTGGAGTATGCATGTTCTCCCCGTGTCCCCTAGGGTAGGTACCCTCTCAATAAACATGCAGTAATCCTGGTCTCTATACTGCCTCCCCTTGGCCAGCCGGGGCGCCTGATGGAGGGTGAAAGGAACTGGTAGGAATAACGTGTTCCTTTCACATGCTACGTCCTACAGTTCAGGGCTCTCCCCAGGTTGGCAGAGGGAGAGCAGTGCCCAGGGTTACATTATTAGGCACTTGGCATTGGGTGATAAAATGGGTTACAAAATCAATTTAAACACAAAAAAGGTTAGAATATGGACACATGAGGATTCTGCTCTAGACAGCAACGATAACGATATAAAGAAAGAAAACGAGAGAGAATCCATTGAAGTCACCCGACCTACAAGCTCACAACGCGTCGCGTCCGCAACACGTTGTGAGCTTGTAGGTCAGCTATCTTCCGGGGGGATCGAGAGACACCGCAGTGCCAAACGCAGCATGAATTAGGACCGGAGGACCCGACAGGCTTACCTTGCGTCCAATCTCCTGAGGGAGGGAAGCATTGAAAGAGAAAGAGAGAGAGAGAGAGTTGAGTGTGAAAGTCAGGGACGGATTCATCCATGAACTGCTTGGGAATGACATTTGAAGATTTTTTTTTTTTAGGGTTGGATGTCTGTCTGTCTGTCTGTCTGTCTGTCTGTCTGTCTGTCTGTCTGTCTGTCTGTCTGTGACGTGGTTCTGCTCTAATAGACAAGATGTCTACTTCAGTATATCTGCAACACACACACACACACACACACACACACACACACACACACACACACACACACACACACACACACACACACACACACACACACACACACACACACACACACACACACACACACACACACACACACACACACACACACGTGCATATGCAGCACGCATACACACACACACACACACACACAGATACAGAAGTAGGAAGAGGAAATAGAGTTCTTCACTAGTTCTACCGCCTTGAATGTCGTGTTGCATGTGAAATCAAACAAAATGTAAGCACGGACGGACGGACGGACGGACGGACGGACGGACGGACACACACACACACACACATATCGGGTAGACATATCATATCGGGTAGACATATCAAATCAAATCAAAATCAAATCAAAAAATATACTCTTCTCCGAGTGCTCAAAATGCTTTACAACGGTCCATTCATCCATACATTGGGAGGTGAAGCGGCGAACAGTCGACGCCAGCGTCCTCACTTCCCACATTCACACACCAACGGTGGCAAAGCTGACACCGACCGACTCACTGGAGGCAATGTGGGGTTCAGTGTCTTGTCCCAAGGACACTTCAACACGTGGACAAGGAGGAGGAGCCGGGATTCGAACCACCGACCCACGGATCACTGGCCGACCTGCTCTACCTCCTGAGCCACAGCGGCCCCTGCTAGTACGGTCAAGCGGGGGTGTTTTTTTTTTTTATGAAAAACGGCAAGGACAGCAATGATCTACATATTTATAAATATGCAGCGCCGCGTCCCACAGAGCAGCAGTCATGCAGATAGAGAAGCTATTTAATCACTAGAGGATGCCTGGGGGGGAGAGAGCGAGAGAGAGGAGGAAGCGAGAGTAGGACTTATGAAAATTCACATTCCTCCATTCAATCACCAGCACTGATAACCATTTGTGTTTGGTGACTCAGCACAGAGCGTGCGTGCGTGTGTGTGTGTGTGCGTGTGTGCGTGTGTGTGTGCGATGAAGAGTCAGCATTGCTTCCAGAGAGGCCAGATGAGTGCGGACAACTTTCAAAGTCAAGGGGTGTTGCTGACTTATAGTGGCAGACACACACACACACACACACACACACACACACACACACACACACACACACACACACACACACACACACACACACACACACACACACACACACACACACACACACACACACACACACACACACACACACACACACACACACACAGTGGTGGAAGAAAGTCCTCAAATGTTTTACTCAAGTAAATTGGAAGAAAGTCCTCAAATGTTTTACTCAAGTAAATGTATCAATACTGCAATGTAGAAATACTCTGTTACAAGTGAACGACCGCAATTCAAAATGTACTTGAGTAAAAGCACAAAAGTATTGATATCAAATTGTAGTTCATGTACCAATAGTCACGATGCGATGCGTTGAGAGCTTGTAGATCGGCTATTTTCAAACAGCCTAGGTAAAAAATAGGGCTTAAGTCGTTCATGTATGTCTTATGTAATTATACTTCATATCTGCAAAGTAACTAGTAACTTAAAGATATACTGTTCAAGTTGCTCAACAACTGGTCAGTAGCGGTATTGCAGGTATTTTACAGAAAACCGCGATCGCGTCTGCTTTTTTCGGCCGTCTTTCACCCGGGCCCGCCGTGGACCACCGCGTCCGCCTGCACCTTGCCAAGACGCATCCGTAGAGGGGACTCGTGTCTCTCTACGACCAGGCGTTTGGGAGTTCCACACCAGAGTAAATGCTGTTGTTATGTTGAGGCAAGCTACTTCCTGAGAAGAGGCAAGACGCGATGTGATTGGCCGGTAATGTATGATCCGCACTGTGATTGGCCTGTAATCTATTATCTGGAGACAACGTATACGGAAGGATGCAGATGACGTAATTTTGCCACGAAATCCGAACCCGGCCCGGCTCATAGAAAAGATATTTTGAGAAGCCTTTCGGGGCTGAAATTAACGGAGTGGGTGTTCTAAAACTTTAGCGATTTAATAGTTAGATCTAATTTAAGATTTGTTTAATTGAAAAAGTTACACAGTATAGCTTTAAGGTTTCACATAATCGTAGTGGAGTAATCATGAGCAGAAAGTAGTCATGCATCCAACTGAACTCCAACAGCACAATAACGCACAGTCTACACACAGTCATAGACAACAACACCACAACACAGCACTGTATCACAGCTGGATCATCACTAATGAGGACACATCTACACAGGTGTCCATAAGACACTCTGCATAGAATACAAAGCCTTTGATAGATTCAAAGCACAATACCTTAACTACAGCTGTATGAGATGTGAATACTAGGGTAAACTAGGGAGGACACAGCTGTATAGGGTGTGCCAAATGTAGTTCTAAGAGCGGCCATTTCTTGGGTAAACACAGCCTTACACAGGTGTTCTGATTAGACTATAGCGTTAGTTCTATCCAATCAAACAATTGAAACACCTGTGTTTTGACCCAAGAAATGGCCGCTAAGGACTACAATGACGTAGCCGCTGGCACACACTATAGTGCAGTGGTTCTCAACCTTTTCACACCACCTCCGAAAATAGCTGTCTCTCCGAGTAGCACCATAATGACCTACCCCATCCTATTCAGCTATGTGCAGTTAACACAGGAGGAATTCCTAAGCCAACGATGTGATGATCGGGTCGTGGTCATTAGGACCGACTCCACCGGTCATCAAATGATTGGCTTAGGAATGCAACACAAACTAAAGTCCCCATGAATTCAAGGCTTCATGGGATGTGCGACTGATAGAAAACACAAGTTTCTTTTCATGAACTACTCCCCTAACTCCTGCAGTTGTCACACAATGCCACAGACATTGGAACAGACATTGTAGGCCTGGGGCCAATTCTGATATCTTCACAAATTGGTACCACCCAAGGTGTCTCTAGTTTACATTTTGGTATGATAACCCTTTCTGAGACCCAGCTTAACACATCTACTGCCTCTTAATCTGAAGGTTGCTTGGTGCCTCGGCGCCACGTCGTTTCCTCCGTCGGCCGCCGCTATTATTTTGAAGGGCCGGAAGGGGGTTGTTTTTGTTTTTTTGGATTATCACTTGACGGCAACGATTACGTCATCTAGTCACATGACAGTGTGGGACAAGAAGAGGCAAGATGGCTGCGCCCTGCCTTGTGCCTTGTTTACATTTAGATCTGCTGCAAAATGTCTCAAAATGGCTATTTTGTTTAAATGAAGTTTCTTTATGGGCCTCTCCATTGACTTAACATTGAGGAGCTTCACTTCGCGTGCACGCCCAACGTGCGTTGTAAACAAATCGCCGACATTACCGATGCGAGCGGGACCGGAGCGACATTAAGTAAGTAATAATATCTTTACTGTATATACAGTAAGATTCACAGTCCTCACCGTCAACGGCGCCATGGTATTAACCCTTTCAATGACGGTGAGGACTGTCAACGGCGGCGAAAAAGTTAATTGATGTTATCAGCCGCTAGAGTCGGTCTCCCATCGACTTTCTATACAGGAGGAAAATACCCAGAAAACACAAAAGATCCCGAACAAGTTCGGCTTTAAAAAAAAAAAAAAAAAAAAAGATTTTTTTTTTTTTTTTTTTTTTGAAAAACATTTTTTTGAATTTTTTTTTTTTTTTTTGGACCCCATCAAATCTGGTGAACATGATTTCAATCGCGATTTTGCATGTTCCACCCCCATACAACCCCATCTAACATACAGGGCAGCCATTTTTGTTTACATTACATGTAAAACATAATGGCGATTATCTCAAGAATGCCTGAACGGATTTCCAATCGGATTTTTTTGTTTGAAAGCTGTGAACAAACTGCACAAATCCACTCCAATGCAATCCAGGATTGCATTGGATTTTTTAGAGCTCATTCTTCTCTGTTTTTTCCCATGCATGAGGTGTGCAAGGTTTAATCATGGCTAAGTTGACGAAAATAAGGCTTCTAAAATGCTTGGTAGCCAATAGCTAACTTCAAGCTAACTTCATCCTCTTCCTGTACATGCACAAAGGAAAGTGTTCAGGCAAGTCATGGCTCCAGGGCTTGGGCATGCATTACCAGCATATCTCTATTATTCTCTGGTCACTGGGCGCCCTCTAGTGGTGATAGGCTGGCACTCAATGAGTTAAGTAGGATGTGAGGGGTCTAACTAGGGGTTTGTCATGATGCTGAATCCATTGCAAGCATTTGCTTTGCACAAAAAACATTCATTGGGCTACGAATGGCCCCAGAATACGCCCACAAAACTGATGAAACTGATGAAAAGTGATGACTCATCACTTTTTATCACTAAACCATCATTTTCTGGGGCCATTTGTAGCCCAAGGAATGTTTTTTGCAATGGATTCAGCATCATGACAAACCCCTAGTTAGACCCCTCAATCTGGGTATGTTCCTCCTGTATAGAAAGTCGATGGGAGACCCACTCTAGCGGCTGATAACATCAATTAGGTAGTCAAATGTAGGAAGTCAAAAATGTAAAAAACGTACGGTCACCTTGGGTGGTACCAATTTGTGAAGATATCAGAATTGGCCCCAGGCCTATTGAGAGCCTTCTTCAACCAAGAGCTTGGTCAGAACTAATACCTCACTCCACTGGTACAGAGGATGCTAGGCGAGGTTGACAGGCTGTGGATTGAATGCTATGGTGTGGATGGAATGCTAGGCTGTGGATTGCCAGTGTCTCTAAACTCAATGCTAAAGCCGGTAAGCAACAAGACACTTTTTACACTCTTCAGACAAAGACCACAGATTTACATTCTGTTGGACGGTCTAGACACAAACACACACACAATGCAGACAATAATCACAAACACAAACACAGACACACACACATACACAGGGGCAGCTGTACACACAGAGTGCCGGCGGGGAAATAAATGCGCGGTGAAGGCGAGACTAAAGATGGTCGTTAAAAAGACGAGGAGGTTTTGTGACAGAGATGCAAGCCCAGGGATTTTCCTTTTCTTCTCACCGTTTGTTGCTCTGCGTGTGCGTGCATGTGTGTGTCTGCGTGCATGTGTGTGTGTGTGTGTCTGCGTGCATGTGTGTGTGTGTGTGTGTGCGCACGTGCACACGTGTGCACATGGGTGTTTGTGTTTAATTGAATTTCCATAGGAGCAGGTTGTTTCGCCCCCTTTTGATACTAAGACACGCACGCACACACGAGCGCGCGTGCACAAACACGGGCATGCACGCGCACACACACACACACACGCACACGCGCACACACACACGCACACACACACACACACACACACACACACACACACACACACACACACACACAGAGAGGCTGTCAGGATTACTTCCGGCTGATTAACCCCATTGAGCGGGGCTTTCTAAAGATAATCTAATCATTACAAAAAGGCCAAACAATGAGGACAGACATCTTCACCAGTGACCACGATGCAGCCTGAGACCCCCACCCTTTGTTCCCTTAATGAAGAGGAGAGGAGAGGAGAGGAGGAAGGTGGGGGTCTCCTATGGAGGGGAGGGGAGGGGAGGGGAGGGAGGGGGTTTGGATGGAACAAGAAAAAGGGGGTGAACTTGGGGAGTGGGACCACAGCACAGAGGAGGAGGGTGAGAAGGGAACAATGAAAAGGTGATTCATCATGAGATGGTGTCAAAGAGTGTGTGTGTGCGTGTGTGCGTGTGTGTGTGTGTGTGTGTGTGTGTGTGTGTGTGTGTGTGAGAGGGGGGGGCTATCACATTTCAAGAGTGGAAGGTGCTCTAGAGCTAGGGGCGCGTAGCGCTATTCTGAGGTCTCGTTTCGAGGACCCTGTAATCCGAGGCTAAACTGCCGCCGCTGGTGAATGCTAACCCTAAGCCGGACTACTGGGACCTCGGAATATCGAGATTTTGCCTAGAGCTAGATGTTCTCTGGTAGGGGTTCCAGGGGTCCCCGGCTAAAGCAGTTAACTCTTCTAGTGCCTATCCCGAACTAGTTCGGCTCAATTTGTTGGCTAGCGACGCAATTCGGAGTGCCAATCCCGAAGTAGTTCGGCTCATTTTGTCGGCAAGCGCCGGCTTGCTTTGGTCCTTACCGTGAGCTGATTATTGAAAACGTAGGTGGTCCGAGGTCGTCCTACATTTAGTATCGTCATATTCCGCCGATTTATTCAATGTAATCCACAACAGATGGCCAACTTTGAAGCTCATTTTCTCTGAATCTATGCTTTTCTGGAAGAGGACAGCCTTTATTCGCGGAAAAATAGCCGAAAAATGGGCTTCTAACAATAACATTAGCCTAGAGGTAATGGAAGCCAAGGCCTTCCAGCGCATAGTGATGACTCGAACGAAAGTCATCGCGCACGTCACGGCTAAGCAGGGCTTGTGCAGCTAAGGCGCTAGTCTATAGGCCTTAGCTCCATCTAGTGGTGGCACTGGAAGAGTTAACACTTATTCCATTTATATTGGCTATTAAAAAAAAAAGTGCCGCACTGCAAGCTTGTACATCTGATATTTTTGGGGGGAAATATTTGAAAGAAATATCGATTAGGTTTGCTTGACACAAAACCTTGTCAGATGGGGGCCGGCGGAAGAATGAAACGGGAATCGTTTAAGGCGGCGAGGTGAACCTCGTCTTCTGTGAATATCAATTAGCCAAAAAAAACAAAAAAAATAAAACGCTGAATGTCTAATTAAGGGCTACAGCCGTGTTTTGGTTAATTAGAAGCCCTCTGCTGGCACAGTTTGAAAGCTGACGAATCCGCGAGGATGAGAAGATGGGAAGCGTTTATTTATTTTCTGCTGCGTAAGGCAAGATCCCCCTCCCGCCCCCACCCCACACCCACACCCACACACACACACACACACACACACACACACACACACACACACACACACACACTTCTCTCTTCTCTCAGTGTCTGCACTCTGCTTTCCTTTCACACCTGCTCTTTCTTCCAGTAAAGTGTTCTGTGACACGACGCTCTTCTCCTTTTAAGCCATTAAAACCTGGCATTATATGATACTTAAAGGGGAAGACCACCCATTTTCAATAATGAAATATGTCATTAATATACCTTAGAGGAGTTGTGTGGAAATAGAAAAAAGTTCCCCCCCTTCTGCGTTGCCTAGAACTGGAGGATTGATTTTGGGGTTTGTATTGTAAAGTACAACTTGATGACATCACACATTGTACTTACAATAACAATACAATACAAACCCCAAAATCAATCCTCCAGTTCTAGGCAACACAGAAGGGGGGGAACTTTTTTTCTATTTCCACACAACTCCTCTAAGGTATATCAATGACATATTTCAATATTGAAAATGAGTGGTCTTCCCCTTTAAGCTATTGAAAAATCGAGAAAATTCGACTTTTTTTAACTCAGATATTTGCTTCTGGGGGGTCACTGGAACAACATATTTTGAGATGGGGGGCCCGCGGCCAAATATACATGTAATTTTGGGGGTCCTTGAGAATCACTGGTTTAGAAGAAGGATTTAGAAGACATCTATAGAATCAGGTCCAAAAATATTCAAAGACATGCATGAGTTTTTGCGATATTTCCAAAAATAGCAGAGCTACAAGCTCGCAGCGCGGCACTCGGATCTACAGATCCGAGCAGATCTACAAGCTGTGAGCTTGTAGATCTGCTATTTTCTGATAGTTAAAGCATAAAATGTTGGTTAAAGTGGCGAAAATCGAACGCAACAAAGATGCGATCCCGTTCTCACTGTGTTAAGTGTTCCGGAGGGAAGAGAAATAAAAATAACTCCTGCCTGCCTGCCGCAATGCCAGCACAGCAGCACAGCACAGCAGTTGACAACGTGCGCTCGTGTGCGTGCATGTGCGTGCGTGCGTGCGTGGGGGTGCGTGTGCGTTTATAAGAGTAACGACAAAGAGGTATGTCCTTACACGGCACACGATGGTTTACGTTTCCTATCTCTCCGAGAAAATACCATCGATGAATACGTTTAAAATGATATAATTATTTTTCAAACTAGAAAAATGCTGAATCGTTGAATTCGGTGTTTTGTTTGAAACGTAATTCTTGTCACGTTTGTTTTTTATTTATTTTTTAACCCATTTAGGCCTGGGATTATTGAATGCTTTAACTATTGAAAAATGGCAGATATACTTGTATATCTGCTATTTTTGAAAAGTCGTGAAAATGCGTGCAAACTTTGAATGTATGTATTTTTTAAAGTGAATATTTGTAACTCAAATTCTGCTTCTGGGGGACCCTGGAACTAAATATTTTGAGATGGGGGTCCGTGGCCAAATACATATAATTTTGGGGGTCCTTCACATGAAAAAGTTTGAGAACCACTGACATAGTAGTCTCTCAAGAACAGACAAACTGAGCTCCAGTTAAGTGAAAAGGACCTTTTTCTTTGACGATGGCTGTCCAGATTGCTGACATAGAAAATAGAAACATAAAAACCTTAGAAGGATTCAAAAGACACTTGTAGAATCGTGTCAAAATTCAAATTTTCCAGATTTTTCAAAAAATAGCAGATCTACAAGCTTGCAGCGCGGCACTCGGTGCCGTGCTGTGAGCTTGTATATCGCCTATTTTTCAATAGTTAAAGCATGCGCAATAATGTGTACGCGTTATGAATGTGTTAGCGGTAAAACAATAGTCTGAGAGGACCGCGGTGACTCCACCGGGACACTTTCATGCAAATTCGCTTTTATTTGTGAAATGCATTTTGTATGCATAGGAAAATAAAGTCCTAATTACAGTCAGTGTGATGGATTGTTTTGTTCATCTGTTTTTCTATCTCAGATATAATGAGTGTCTTTTTGTGCTGCTTGAAATATGATAGGAATAATATGTTCTAAATATGAGCATGGATAAAAAGTTTACTCAAGGAACCGATAGCAAAGCAAAACTCATCCAACTTAAAAGCCATTTAAGTTTGCTCTTCTACGCTGGATTTTAACACCGTTTCCAGCACACACGCTGGCATTTTTCCATCCATCCATCCACCTTCAACCGCTTATCTGGAATCGGGTCGCGGGGGTAACAGTTCCAACTGGGATTTCCAGATTTCCTTATCCCGAGCAACTTCCTCCACTCTCTCAGGGAGTATACCGAGGCGTTCCCAGGCCAGTTTGGAGATATAATCCCTCCGCCTGGTCTTTGGTCTGCCACGGGGTCTCCTCCCAATGGGACGTGCATCGAGGACCTTCCTAGGAAGGCACTCGGGTGGCATCCATTCTAGATGCCCCAACAACCTAAAGCTGACTCCTTTCCAAGTGTAGGAGCAGCGGTTCTACTCCAAGTCTCTCTTAGGTGACTGAACTTCTCATGGTGGCTAATATACAGATTGGACAAAATTCAACATAGTTACATAGTGCCACTTTTAATACTATCGGAGTTGACTCTTCCTTTTTTCCGCTCCAATTTAAACTTTGCCAATATTCTTGTGGTGTCCTTCTTTACGCTAGGGTCTCCGATTTGAGCCACTGGTCATTTCGATTCGGAGGCCGTAACATAGCAACATAGGACTTCTCCGAAAACGCAAGGATTTAAAAGACGGTTTATTTCTTTTAGAATCGGCCCCAGGTCTTAAATGGTTTAATGAATCAAGCGTCGGCTGGCGGCACACATATCCTCCACTCCCTCAAAGATCTGCCACCGCTCTTCTCCTCCTGACAGCTGTCCAGAGACGGAGGAAACCCTCTCGCTCTTCCTCACGCAGACTTCTCCATTCATCCATATTCCATCCACGCCAGTGACCCCTCCGCCTCCACCCACCACCCCCGCTCCATCCATCTCAACCCTCCACCCACGCGCCAACAAACCCACACCTTCCGCGTACCAATTAAACCACCAGGAGCTTTCGGCCCACGTTTGGCCCTGACCTTCGACTCCCCCCGCGCGCACCACCCCAGCCTTAGCTGCCTATAGGAGCGCCGCCGTGGCGACAGACTCCCCCCCCCCCCCCATGATAGATGGGTCCCCCCCCACACGCACGGCGAGCGCCAGCCGATCTGACCCGCTGGCGCCCGTCGGAGGCCCGAAGGCAAGCGTGAAAGAGGCCATTGATTATGACGCCCGCGCTGCACCGTGACAGACAGACGGACGGACGGCATGGGAATCAAGAGATGGAGAGAGAGAGAGAGAGGCGATCAGGGGCGTCACAAGGGGGGGGGGGGGGGGGAGTGGGACTGAGTTACTAGGGCCCAAGGTGGAGGGAGGGGCCGCGATGCAAGCTTGTCGATCTGCTATTTTTTAAAAGTCGTGAAAATGTGTGCAAATCTTTGAATATATGTGTTTTTTAAGTGAACATTTGTAATTCAAATTTTGCTCTCTGGTCCCTGGAACTAAATATTTTGAGATGGGGGTCCGTGGCCAAATACATATTGTTTTGGGGTCCTTCACATGAAAAAGTTTGAGCACCACTGACATAGAAGCCTAGTTTTTTTCAAAAAACCTTAGAACGATTTTAAAAATAGCAGATCTACAAGCTCGCAGTGCGGGGCACTCGGTACTGTATTGTGAGCTTGTATATCTGCTATTTTTCAATGGTTAAAGCACAACATAATGCTTAATATTCCGTTCCCAGTTCCCCCTATGAAGAACATTCATGGGGGGCCCGCAGTGAATCCTTGTACTCAGGGCCCAGAATTTGGTGCCACACCCCTGGCCAAGACAAAAGGAGAGAGAGTGACACACAGAGGGAGACAGGTTATGGATGAGGCGGCATTAGTTAACCCTGCAAGGCCCAGTGTTGCTTTTTGGCAACATTTTTTAAATCATTTAAAAAAAAAATGTTATAATTAGTTTTCCTGTTCTTTTTTCACATTAACGTCACCATTAAATCCCATTGTTTAGTATTACAATGCCATTGGCCACGATATTTGCATATAAATACCCCCCACAGAGGCTGACATTCACACCGAGTTGAAATTCCAGCGTCTGGACGAACAACATCTCACCTTTTAACTGAAGCTATTCCTCACTAAAACATAAGTAAAATGCCTGTAATATTGTTTTTCGTGATCATTAGAATGTCTAGAACATGTACATATGTTATTATTGTGAAAAATATCCCCAAAATGCAAATTAGAGCATGATTTATGGCTATAAAACCTTACAAAAACATTATTAATTTTTTAACATTACATTTTCCTGTGTTTAGGACTCCTACAACAACACCATCTGATTTTTTTTTTTTTGGGCCAGTAGAAATTAATTCGGGTCTTGCAGGGTTAAAGCACAACATAATGCTTAATATTCCGTTCCCAGTTCCCCCTATGAAGAACATTCATGGGGGGCCCGCAGTGAATCCTTGTACCCAGGGCCCAGAATTTGGAGCCACACCCCTGGCCAAGAACAAAAGGAGAGAGAGTGACACACAGAGGGAGACAGGTTATGGATGAGGCGGCGTTAGTTAATGTGATGAGATTTGATTTGTGCGTTATGGAGCGTGTCGTGTTGTTTTGCGGTGTGATTCATTCCCCCGCGGCGGCGCTGACTGTCAGGAGAAGTGGTGTCCACCGCCTGGCTGATGGTGATGCAAGTCCATCATCGACCAAGCCGTACAAAATGAAAAGTGTGTGTCGTTTAAACCGACCGACCGGCCGCCGATGTTATTCCTCTGGTGTAGGTTCAACCACAGCCAAGTTAGAAGTCACAGCCCCGTAACGTTCATTCTGCACTAGTCTTTTTGGAGGAAGGGGGTTAGGGCAGGCACAGTCTCACGTAGCCAGACAACTATTCCGTCGCAATCTCTGAATGCTATACGGAGTCTGGAAGTACACCTCCCGAAAAGCAGAGATGGGAAGCCGTCATCTTGTTCGTCATTTCCGCTCCAGAAAATATCTTTACACGTTTTGTTTTCTAATTTTCGAAAGGGGGGTTTTCTACCTTTATTTTTTGTTATCATAGTAGAGAAGGGGAGACAGATGCATTAAAGACGGTCGACGAAGACAGAAGACTTTGAATAATTATGACACTGCAAAGATCATTAAAAGTGGCAGTTTGTGTTGAATTTGGAGAAACCACCATTCATTTTTCTTTGGGTTAAAGGGAAAGACATAACACTAGGTTATGCCTATGGTCCGTTTAGAACTCATGAACTAAATTCACCAAAGTTATACCGCTCCAAAAAGCATGTTATTTCCGAAAGAAACAACAACTTTCATGCAACACTGTTCAGGGTTCCCATGCATTCTTACCAATTAATTTCCAAAAACCTTTCCAAAACTTTTCCAGAATATTTAACCCAATTTCCAGGACTATATAACAATAATTCAGCTCAATAACAGGTTGCTTACTCCTATGCGCAATGCGTAAACACAGGTAGTGTATGCCAGTGGTTCTCAACCTTTTCGGGCCGTGACCCCTGAAATAATCATATTTTAACTGGGGACCCGGCACCCTGACGAGCAATAAGAGTTGAGGAATTTTGCATAACACGGTTCTATTGTGAAAATAGCAGATCGACATGTAGCGAGTAGTTGTGAGCATGTTGATCGGCTATTTTCACAATTTCTGCCTCTAATATTTGACAATTTGGCCCATGTTTAATTTGTCATTTCAGAGGTATTAACAAAACCAATAACCAAAGACAATGCATAGCTATTTTTCCAGGACCTTCCAGGACCCTTGATAAATTCCAAAACTTTTCCAGTACTGGAAAAAAAAAAATCTAATTTCAAAATATTTCCAGGAATTTCATGACCGTGGGAACCCTGACTGTTGCACACTTCAGCTGTACTGGCGGCACACCCGTCTCCACAAGCAGACTACTACACACACACTCACACACACCTCTGAAACAGTAAAAAGACATTACGCTGCCAGCCACTATCTTTAAAAGCCATCATTAACCCATTTAGAACGGGTACACATTTTGTGTATCAATATTTTATGCTTTAACTGTTGAAAAATAGCAGATATACAAGCTCAAAGCGCGGAACCGAGTGCCGCGCTGCGAGCTTGTAGATCTGCTATTTTTGAAAAATCGTGAACATTTGAATTTTGAATGTCTTTTGAATCCTTCTAAGGTTTTTTGAAAAAACGATGTTTCTATGTCAGCGATCTGGCCAGCCATCGTCAAAAAAAAAAGTCCTTTTCACTTAACTGGAGCTCAGTTAGTCTGTTCTTGAGAGACTACTATGTCAGTGGTTCTCAAACTTTTTCATGTGAAGGACCCCCAAAATGATATGTATTTGGCCACGAACCCCCATCTCAAAATATTTAGTTCCAGGGACCACCCAGTTGCAAAATTTGAGTTACAAACGTTCGCTTCGAAAATACATATATTCAAAAATGTGCACACATTTTCACGACTTTTTCAAAAATAGCAGATCTACAAGCGCGGCACTCGGTGCCGCGCTGTGAGCTTGTATATCTGCTATTTTGCACTGGTTAAAGCAGGCCTAAATGGGTTAACAGATCAGAGTGAACTGATGGAAAGCAATACGATATCACCTCCTATACTATAGCCTACTATACTACCAGAGCCTCTTTACCGCCAGCTCCAGCATTAGCATTAGCCCAGGACTGACTGCAGGCCCATTAAAACACTGTGCAGACGCTGATAGCGCGAGCGCTGTAAACCGCCATGAGAAAAACCATTCACTTTGGCTAGTTAATTAGCATCAGGGGGGTTATGCTGTGCTATTACTCTATTCGGGTGGAGGTGGGTGGAGTTAATGGGGATGTAATGATGTCCTGATATATGGTGGTCAGTTAGGGAGGCACCACCTTGGCTGACCGCTTTAAAAAGAAGGACACACACGTGTGCTGCACACACTTACACTTGTAAGGAAATAAATTAATGGATTAATCCATTAACAACTTTTTTCCCCTTTTTTTACGACAAGGGTTCATATTTTAGATAGTAATTAAAGAAAAGGGGAAAAAATAGTTAACATTTTTTCATTTACTGCTTTCTATCGTTTTAGCCATTTTAACAATTTTGATTTCAGTGGGTGGGGGCATGTGTACACGTGAGCTTGTAGATATATTATTTTTGAAAAATCGGAAACACTTGTGCGACTCTTTGAAAATGTTTTATATTAGATTCTACAAATGTCTTCTAAATCGTTCTTCTAAACCAGTGGTTCCCATGTGTTCTGTTGGTAGTGTGACCAATATGTTCCAATAACAGTTTTAACATGATTTGGATTAAAGACAATAAAACTTGGCAGATGATGAGGTGGTGGTGGGAGGCTCCTAGTAGGGGCAGTGAGTAATGATTCCATGACCCCGAGAGGTCAACGGTGGCAGAGAGACCACCGGGAGAAGAGGAGAAGGTGTGCGTGTGTGTGTGTGTGTGTGTGTGTGTGTGTGTGTGTGTGTGTGTGTGTGTGTGTGTGTGTTAGCTTGTTTAACCGCTTAAACCCCAGTATCCTTATTGTAGGAACGGCTTTCGAGGAAAGTAGCGCCCTCTAGTGTCAACAACGTCACACTTATAGGTCAACAAGAGGCCTCAACCTGAGCCAGCAGCCCTGAACGATGGGCGAGAGACACCCACACACACACACAGAGAGAGAGAGAGAGAGAGAGAGAGAGAGAGAGAGAGAGAGAGAGAGAGAGAGAGAGAGAGAGAGAGAGAGAGAGAGAGAGAGAGAGACTATGACCCTGACATGGTGAACGGTACATCAAGTCCAATTACAAGACAACACACCGACAATGTATGTTCTTTTTTTCCCGATCAATGGGACATTGACGACATTCACTCTTCTAATTGACAGATGAATTGATAGATTGATGGATGGATGGATGGATTGATAGATTGATAATGATGGATAGCTACGGTGTCTTCCATAGCAGAGATGCTGGCTCCTAGCCTCCTATGGAATCCAAAATGACGCTCAGCGTTGCCATGTCTGTCTATTATAAGTGACTTTGGGCTTTCCAAATATGTCAGTCGTGTCTTTGTATACTTAGGTTATGCGTCATATCTGTCGCGGGCAACTTCAAAGCCTTAAAGCCAAACAGAAATGTAATTGTCAAAGCCAAAAAATGAAATCATTAATCGCAACTAGAGTGGAAATTAATCATCAAGTAAAATGCCATAATTGTGACAGCCCTAATTGCTCATTTACGTTGATTTACTGTACTTTGTTGAGGTATTCGTACTTGAAAATGTCCAATTTCCAATCATTTCACTCACTACATCTCGGATCCAAATATTTGTACTTTTACTCCACTACGTTTATTTGAGAGCTTAAGTTACATGTTACTTTGCAGTTATAACTTAAGATACTAAAAACCATGTCTTGGCTATTTCAAAATAGCAGATCTATAACCTCACAATGTGTCGCACCGCAATGCATTGTGTGCTTTTAGATCTGCTATTCTCAAAGATTTTGTATTTTTACTTTTAGTATTTACAATTTGGTAGTACATTTTGATGCCAATACTTTCATACTTTTACTCAAGTACATTTTGAATTCTGGACGTTTATTTTTTATTTCTACATATTTCCACCACTGCTCATTTCTCTCACTTAACCCATCTGCCGCCGTTGACGGTGAGGATTGTCATTGAAAGGGTTAATACCATGGCGCCGTTGACGGTGAGGACTGTGAATCTTACTGTATATACAGTAAAGATATTATTACTTACTTAATGTCGCTCCGGTCCCGCTCGCATCGGTAATGTCGGCGATTTGTTTACAACGCACGTTGGGCGTGCACGCGAAGTGAAGCTCCTCAATGTTAAGTCAATGGCGAGGCCCATAAAGAAACTTCATTTAAACAAAATAGCCATTTTGAGACATTTTGCAGCAGATCTAAATGTAAACAAGGCAAAAGGCAGGGCGCAGCCATCTTCATCTTCTTGTCGCACACTGTCATGTGACTAGATGACGTAATCGTTGCCGTCAAGTGATAATCCAAAAAAACAAAAACAACCCCCTTCCGGCCCTTCAAAATAATAGCGGCGGCCGACGGAGGAAACGACGTGGCGCCGAGGCACCAAGCAACCTTCAGATTAAGAGGCAGTAGATGTGTTAAAGGGATATTTCACTTCCCAAAAAAAACTTTTGGTCATTTTATCGTCTAATCAGGCTTTTATGAACACCCTGAACAGTTTTTAATTTGCTTGATTCAATATTTAGATATTTGATGTAAATGTTATCAGGCCCTCCTCCTGATTAATAAAAAAAAAATCCCAAGGAATTATTAAAAAAATAAAATGAAAAAGGTTATCAAAAAAACACAATCTGCTCGATCTACTTCCGGCCGAATGGAGAAATTGGCCGGCGCTCTGGACAATTAACCCTTTCATGTCTGGGCACTAAATTAGTTAATTAATCTATCATGGTTAAAATGGAGTTTGAAGTTACAATGGGTGTGTATGGGGAGAAGACCCGGAGGACAGTGTTCATAAAAGCCTGATTAGAAGATAAAATGGCCAAAAGTATTTTTTGAAAGTGAAATATCTTTAAATCTGGCAACACCAGACGAGGCTCCGCAGACCTCCCTGCAGCAGATCTTCCCTCCTCGGAGCGACACTACGACATCTGCCAGCCCCCCCCCCCCCACACACACACACACAGATTGATTCATCGGCTGATCAGCCTGCCCAGGGTGTAAACTGATTGATTGATCGGCCCCCCTCACCCACCCACCCACCCACCCCGTAGGACGAGCACCTCTGGGGGAGCGCCTCTCATCTGTCATGACCCCCCACAGCCAACCCCCGCGAGGAGGAGACACATGTGGAGGAGGCTGGGAGGGGGCGTTCCTTACAGAGACGCGTGCGTGTGTGTGTGTGTGTGTGTGTGTGTGTGTGTGTGTGTGTGTGTGTGTGTGTGTGTGTGTGTGTGTGTCCCTCAAGCAGGACTTGAGGGATTTCGTCGCTCGCAGAAAGTAGCCGATCTGCAAGCCCGCAATGCATCACAGATACATAGTTGTCTGGCTACGCGAAACTATTGAGGAACTCACGCCTCTGCTTCTGATGGTGGTATGGTCCTTCTAATGCAGGGGTCTTCAACAGGGGGTCCTCAGAGTTACTACAGGGGTCCTTCAAATATTTGTGTGATAGAAACCTATTTTCTCCTTTTCTATATTAACCACTTGAACCCTAGTGTCCATATTCTGAGAACTGTAGCCAAAAATAGCAGATCTACAAGTTCACAACGCCCGTTGTGAGCTTGTAGATCGGCTATTTTCGGCAAAGAGGTTTGGTGTAGAGGGGAAAAAGAGCAGACTAAGTACAGAGTGAAAGATCAAGTTTGTTAAGTATTGACGGTTAAAGTGATTAAATATCTGAAAACAATATACAGCATTCAGGGATTGTGGAATAGTTGAAGAATACACGCCTCTGCTTCTGATGGTGGTATTGGTCCTTCTAATGATGCTAAACTAATTGAAAACACACTGCCCTGCTTCCATTGACTGATCTTGTCTCTCTAGGAATTTGTTCCATTAGTTATTCATTGGGGTGTAACGATATAGTAAGTGCATCGAAATATCATTTTTAATTAAAAGAATCGAAGTATATCAAATGAAAACAGCTAAAATCGAATCGTATCGTTTGATTTTGTATCGTATCGAATCGGCAGTGCAAAGAATCGATTGTATCGATACTACCTACTGCACTTGTGCATTGTATTTAGCATTTTAAGAAAGAATGAAAAAGAGGGGTTTAATTACTTTTCCTTTCCATATAGCTACTCATGGTCTATCGATAAATGTGTGTAATCTCTGTGTTCATGTCAAGGTGCAGGTTTGTCTATATGTTCAAATACAATGTCTTTGCCAAATAATCACTGTGTTTACTTATTTATATCCACAATAATATATGTTTCCCTTAAAAACCTGCACTATCCACACTTTTCACATAGATTTAATTTATTTGCTAAATAGTTACTATATCGATTTTTAGATTTAATTTATTTGCTAAATAGTTACTATATCGATTTTAAATCATTGAATCGAATCGTATCGTATCGTCATGCATGAACCAATATCGTCCATGTATCGTATCGTCAACCATGTAGCGTGATATGTATCGAATCGCTATTAAAATGTATTGTTACACCCCTAGTTATTCATTATAGGTTCATATTCTCCGTAACGCAGCATGCTGCACACAAGAGTCATCCGAGTCGATGCGTGAAATCCGCAAAGTCGATGCATGAAATCAGTGTTTTTTTTAAAGAGAAATTCCCCTTTGATTGAATTGAACATAAAAACAGACGCTGCGTAAATATAAGCAGACCAACAGGGCTGCGATTGCTTCTTGCTCTGATTAAGCACTCGTTTCATTTCTAATGGCACATTAGCGCTCTGTTTGTGTCTGTTGTGATTAGCAGCCATGCTGCTGCTACACTGTAATATCAGTGGAATTACAAGACTTTGTGAAGGGTGATTGCGACCGCCAGGTCGCAGTTACTATCAAAACCTCCACCGGCTGTCAGTCTGTCTGTCCGCCACGTCACACTTTTACCCTACTCATATCTCCGCCACTGTTGCCTCTATCCATGCCAAACGTTGCACACACACTCCTTGCCTGCCAAACCACAACCACGACTCTCGATTCTCACATGGCCCTCTTCTAGCGCCACCATGAGGGGTCAGATGTTATGTCACCCATTCTCACCACTTGGTGGCGGTTGGTCAGGAAGTCCCGTATCCAGGTGGACAGTGCCGGGTGTATGCTTAAGACTTTCAGCTTTGTATCAAGCCTGGCAGGAACGATGGTGTTGAAGGCTGAACTACAAACAACATTCTGACGCACACTTTAAGGGTGTAGCGGCCTGACTCTTTCGCTGGGTTCTGAAAGTCAGGTTCCTACACTTCCTCCATCCATGAAGATAACATATGTGTGCTCGCTTTCAGCGAGCCCACAATTTATATTTGTATAGATTTTTTAACATAAAATAAACATATACTCACATACATTCACTCACATTCACACACACATATACCCCCTGCACATGCGTTATTGAAAATAATAATAATCAAACATAAAAATAGATAACTTTTTTTTCTTCCATTATTTCCCCCTTGCTTAACCTGTTGTTATTACAGTACATTTACATGGCTGTCTCCATGGCACCCACATACATCCCCCAAAGCTGTTCGAAATCATTCCGTCTACCCCTAACTATATATGTTAACCTCTCCAGCTCGATGGAATTCATGAGTTCTCGGTGCCACATCCTCAATGTTGGGGCTTCCACACTTTTCCAACATTTCCAACATTTTTTGTCTTTACTAATGTGACTATTATCACATCACATTGACTACTGGAGATGTTTTGACACCCAGTGAGATTGAGACCACGAGCACTCGTTTTCTATTGACCGTGACGGAGGCGCGATAGGCACAGGATAGTAAATATTGTTGTGGGGACTTCTGAAAGGGACTCGCTGCACTAAGAAACGAGTGCTCCTGGTCTCAATCTCACTGGTTCAAAAAGACACTGTAACAACATACTGTATAATACACACACGTGGACATTGATCAAAATGGTCACCTAATGAAATCCCATGGGACGTTAGTTGACCTGGGCAACAAAAAGAAATCTTAACTTTAAGGGTCCTAAAAAAGAGTAAACCTCCTTAAATACATACCGGGAATTGACATCATTGCAACCTGAAATCCACACCTGTTTCCTGTTTATGTTCTTTGTGTAAATGCATGCATCTTGGCTGCTTTGTTTCATTGTGTTTGGGTGAGACATGCTGTAGTCAACGGCCCATAACTAGAAAACTGATGGTTGAAATGAAATGCCACACCAGGGGGGGGCACCGGGATAACCTCTTTGTTTACTATCCCCCACCTTACTAGAATTCCATGTGTGTGTCCGTGTGTGTGTGCACGTGAGCATGCAAATTCCTGCATATGTGTGCATGTATATGGGCTCATTTATCACTCACTACGGTGTGTGTGTGTGTGTGTGTGTGTGTGTGTGTGTGTGTGTGTGTGTGTGTGTGCGCGTGTATGTGCGTGTATGTTACATGCACATAGCACATGTACCCTACGTATAATGCATATTTCACCTCTGCGACGGCAGGGGGTCCCAGTGCTCATGGGGGGGGGGGGCTTTACTTTGCCATGGGGGCCACTCTCCATCAAGCTGACCACCACAGACAGGAGGGCAGGGTCACCTCCAGATGACCACTACCTCTCTCTTTCTCTCTCTCTCAGTCTTTGTTTACCACATGCGTTCTTTTCTTTCAGGTTCACTTTGCTGTGTTTGAGTTAAAACCCTTCTGGAATAAAAGAGCCTTTCTGTGTGTAAATATTGACTTTTCTATGGTCATTGTTCACTAGACGCCATTATAAGACCTAACAGCAGGGAGATGCATCCCTTGTACGTACCAAATATAAATGAACTGGAAAAAAAAGAAAATGACATGATCTCTATGTACACATAAGTGCCGGTGGACTCAATCAGGGACGTGCTGGCCATTGGGAAAAGCGGGACAACTCCCGAACGGCCGGGTCATTTCAGGCCGGCCATTAGGAAAAAATTAAATATAAAATGTTGGCCTTCGTTCCATTTTGGGGGTTGGGCGGCCAACAAAGTAAATTAGACCCTACCCTACCCTGACCCGAGGGACAAGTCAATATTTTAGACCCGAACCGGCTCGGTTCTCGGTTCGGGTCTCGGGTAATTGGGTCCTGGAAGATCCGTGCTACCCTCTAGTTCAAGCAACTTGTGTATTATTGTAATATTTTGAAATATGGACTTTTGATATTCATGAGCTGCATGACCATGCAGCTCTTTTTTTAACAAAAAAAGATTTGGAATAATTCACTGAATGTGCAATGTATCTAGAATATATGCAAGTTTCAAGAAATATAATGAACGTTTCAAGAAAATGTACCTTTACACAATATTCAAATTTTTGGAGAAGGATCTGTAAATGCACCATTTACAAGGCAAGGCTTACAACTACTACTACTATTACTACCCTCTCTCTCGGCTATACGCTTCCATGTCTTCCTGTTATGGAAATATTGGATGTTTGCAAGTTTTAGTTTCTGTGGGACAAATGCTATTTACATATGCGTAAGCATCTCTGACCCTGGCTAAGGGGTATGGCACCTACCTCTGTTGTGCTTACATCCTCAGCATTGAATGAATACTGTATGTGAAAAGGCCATGCCACACCTATTGCTTGCTGGCCATGGGACCCACTGGGTTTAGCTCATAGAGTATATATAATAGAGAGCGGACCAGCCCCGCCCCCAGCTATCATTTCAATGCAAGTGCTCAGTGGTGTTTTGAAGCATGCGGAAGTTAGCTAATCCAGGTGCATTCTGGGGGAAATTGGCCACTACCTAGTGGCCAAAATATTTGACGTCGAGACGTAATGAAGTCACGAACGACGTCCATTGAACCCTATTGTGGACCCCAGCGGCGCGCTCTTATGCTCGTGCATGTATGTTTTACCCCGCCTGAAATTCCAGCTTTGGCTAGTAGGGCGGCCGCTTCAATGTTTACAAGCCGTTCTGGGGGCTTGGTTTAGCTTGAGAGAAGGGTATAAAGACAATAAGAAATGATATGAGAGGAACTTCTGTAGGGAGAGCGAAGGGACTGGACTGAGGCCACGGGGCCGTGTCCACTGTTCATTTCCACGCTGCACTTCTCTGCGTCTCTCCTCCATCTTTAGAGCTTCTTATGTCCTTGTTTACGGCCTCACTTCTTCTCTGTCTTCCCCTCTCTCTGTATTCTCTCCATATGTTTGAATTCACCCCCCCCCCCCCCCCTCCCTTAGACATAGCTATAGGAGCTAGCGGTGCCATTAGCCCAGCCAACTGTTCACTTACACAACCTCATTAATACACTGCCAAGAGGGAGAGAGGAGAGAATAGGAGATGGGGAGACAGAGTGGGGAGAGTGTGTGTGTGTGTGCGTGTGCGTGTGTGTGTGTGTGTGTGTGTGTGTGTGAGATTGAGAGAGAGAGAGAGAGAGAGAGAGAGTGTGAGAGAGCAAGAGGGAGAGAGAGAGATGGGGACAACGGCAACAGTGAAACAAAATAAAATATTTGTCGCACTTTGACAGCGTCTGTTATGCACGCCAACTGCTGCGCTCAGTCAAAGTGAGCACGCAGGCACGCACGCAGGCACACACACACACGCACACGCACACACAGCAGAGAGCTGAGATGACGCCAACCATGTGCACGCACGCACGCACACACACACGCGCACACACACACACACACACACACACACACACACACACACACACACACACACACACACACACACACACACACACACACACACACACACACACACACACACACACACACACACACACACACACACACACACACACACACACACACAGCAGAGAGCTGAGATGACTCAGTCAACATGGCTACTGTCCTAACCTTTGTAAGTGTGCATTTTTAGCCAATTAAAACGCATCCCGTTGGGAGACAATGACAGCAACAGAGAAAGACACACACACAAACACGCACACGCGCGCACACACACGCACGCACACATGGGCACACACACACACACACACACACACACACACAAACAGTGCCTGAGACGTTTAAGTCTCCGGTTGAAGACGGCGTCGCTAATATCCAGTGTGTGTACAGTAATAATGAGGCATTCTACAGTGAACTCCTGAGCAATGTCAAGCTACTCCTGGTGGCGTAAAGTAATTTTAGTATATTTACTCAAGTACTGTACTTAACTCATTTGCTGCCCCTTCCCGAGTTTCCCGGGTTATTGCCGTTGTTAGAGGCCGCCAGGGCCCGAGTTTCCCCGAGTTGGCAGCCATTATTTTGGACCTCCAAAAATGTAGTAGGCATGATCACAATCTCGAAATTGTATGTTTAACACCCATACCAACCACATCTTTCAAACATGGCAGCCATGTTTGTTTACATTTGAAGAAAACATATTGGCTTCTATCTCATGAATGCCTTAACGGATTTCCAAGCGGATTTTTTGGTTTGAAAGCTGTGAACAGTGTGCACACACATGGTGCATGATCTAGGCATGGGCGTGCATGATCCGTGCACTAAAAGTTACATGGAATTGGCATCCTGGTACTTGGCAGCCATTTTGAAAAGGCAGTGAATGAGTTAAGTATACATTTGAGGTACTATACTGGAATATTTCCATATCTAAAGCTGGTTGCACACTGCACAGTGTTTTATCGCTGCGTTTTCGAAATCTGAAATCCGTAGGCCAGGGAGAGAGAGAGGAGAGAGAGAGAGAAAGAGAGCAAGGGAATCAGTGGCGACAGTTGCGAAAATCGGGGGGAAAAATCTGCGAAACGGGCAGCAGTGTGCAAACGTGATTGACATAAGGTGAGGTTGTTTTTTTTTTGTTTTGTTTTTTACGTGCCCCGAAATTCGCTCCGATATTCGGCCCGAAAAACGCAGCAGTGTGCAAAGAGCTTGAGAGAAAAATGTTGTACTTTTATTGCACCACAATTAACTGAAAACTTCTGTTACTAATTCAAATGTAGATTTGGATTACTATTACAAAATATACATTAACCACTTCAGCCCAATATACATTTTGGCCATTTGAAAATAGCAGATCTACAAGCTCACAATGTTCTACCTAGGTGTAACATAATATTTGTCTGTCTGGTGGAAACTACTTTTCAGGAATCAAATTAAAAAATAGCAAAAAGGTAGCAGATCTACAAGCTCTGAGACTGTATAGTCCTGTAACATACGGTAGTCAGGAGATATCTTAAAAAGTCCTGGAATAAATTCCTTACCAAAACATTTCTTCACCAATGTGTTCGTAAAGGTGTCTAGTAACACATCTCACAAAGACTGAAATTCAGTTTCCCTAGGAGAATCCTTGACAGCTGCTGAAAGTTGGGGTCTCATTAAATTAACTATACAGGATAAAACACACCAAAATAAATATGCTTTAAAGCACGTGAGGGGTCAAACTAGGTTTTTTTTTTTCATGATTCTGAATCCATTGCAAGCATTTGTTTTGCATGAAAAACATTCCTTGGGGTAAAGGCAGCTCCCACAAAACTGTGAAAAGTGATGACTCATCACTAAACCATAGTTTCGTAGGGGCATATTTAGCCCAAGTAAAGCAAAACCACTAGTTTGACCCCTCAGATGCTACTTAAAGCATATTTATTTTGGTGTGTTTTATCCTGTATAGTTAATTTAATGGGACTCCAACTTTCAGCAGCTGTCAAGGATTCTCCTAGGGAAACTGACTTTCAGTCTTTGTGGGATGTGTTACTAGACACCTTTACAAACACATTGGTGAAGAAATGTTTTGGTAAGGAATTTATTCCAGGATTTGATACTGTTTCGGAAGATATCCCCTGACTATAAGGGAAGTTATGACTGTATAACTGGTCTTGTAACACAAATTTATATTCAGCATAGGAGAAGTTTTGAAACTCCTAGACAAAAAATATGTTCCTGGTTTTATTATGCCTTTTTCTCTGCCGGATAATTTTATTCAGACTTAACAAAAAGATGGGGAGAAAAGAACAACTGTACAGCTCACACACCAACTGTGAGAACATACACACACGGACACGCGCGCACGCACGCACGCACGCACGCACGCACGCACGCACGCACGCACGCACGCACGCACGCACGCACGCACGCACGCACGCACGCACGCACGCACGCACGCACGCACGCACGCACGCACGCACGCACGCACGCACGCACGCACGCACGCACGCACGCACGCACGCACGCACGCACGCACGCACACACACACACACACACACACACACACACACACACACACACACACACACACACACACACACACACACACACACACACACACACACACACACACACACACACACACACACACACACACACACACACACACACACACACACACACACACACACACACACACACACACACACACACACACACACACACACACACACACAGTGAGTCAGAGTACAATACGTTGCGCACACAACCCGCCCGTTGCTTTTAACCCTTCAAGGGCTGGAACGCATCTGTGTTCGACTTTAACGGGAGCGTTTCGCTGTTTCTACGCGTCATCTTTTCGACACCCAACCTCCGTGGGGTGAGTCGCTAACCCTCCCGAGTCCCGACGCTCCGTTGTCGAAATGACGGTCGTTCGAAAGAGCGAGATTTTACAGACTTTTTACTGACCACGTTAACCATTATTTTATGCTTTAGCTATTGATAAATAGCAGATACACAAGCTCACAGCGCGGCACCGAGTGCCACACTGCGAGCTTGTAGATCTGCCATTTTGAAAAATCAATAAAAGAAATTAGATTGTATACTGGGCTATGCCTATTTGAAAATGTAATTTGAAAAGAAGAAAAATCAATAAAATGTTTGCAAGTCTTTGCATATCTACAAGCGGTGCTGCGCTGTGAGCTTGTAGATCTGCTGTTTTTCAATCAAATCCAGGCCTCAGATGGTTAAGGCGGTAAATTGACTTTGCAGTCTCTCTGTCAGCCAGCAGCGTTTCCTGACACCTGCCGTCGTCCATCAATCGAAGCGTTGCCCGCTGCCCGCCTTTTACCAGGCGCTGCCAGCGTTGCCTCCCACGCCGCCAATTAGCTGCCGGGGTGAGGGGGGCCTGGACGGGGCCGCGCCAACCCCGCTCTGCCCTGCCGGCCCGCCCCCGGATGCCAATTATATCCACCCTGCAAAGCTCTCTCTCTCCAAGTACTGTGGTCTATTGGAGTATTGTACCCACACACACACACATACACTGGCACAGCATGTGGGCATGAGAGGGGAGGAGAGGAGAGGAGAGGAGAGGAGAGGAGAGGAGAGGAGAGGAGAGCTGTGTGCTACAGTGGCTGAAAAAGTACTAGGATTTTTACTTCTGCACACAGTAGAGTCACTTTACTTAAAGGGTTAGGTTCAAAGTTTAAACGTAATAACTAAGTCACCCTTTGTCAGCCTTCTGATTGGTCCCTGACTGACCATGAATTTCACTTTTTAATTTTTATTTCTAGGGTTAGCCCTTGTTTATGTCACAAAGGGGCTCATTTCCTATTGGGCCCCCCAGAGAAGGGGGCGGTACTTTTGGGGAGGCTATAGCCTATTCTATTGAGACTATATACTGTATATGAGGTGGAACCATGAGGTAAAGTGGTACTAAAATTGTCTTGAATTGGATTGCCTCTACATGGTTCTCATCGTGGTACCATGCTAATCTTCTCTGCATCGTTCTAATTTAAGCCCAAAGACAGCGCCCCGTTGCCAGCAAAGGGCATTGCATCTGAAATGGAATTAGAGACAGACAGAACATGCAATTTAAATATCCGAGTGGTTGTTTAGGCTAAAACCTGTATAAAACCGTATATATATATATATATATATATATATATATATATATATATATATATATATATATATATATATATATATATATTTTTTTTTTTTTTTTTTAAGCATGGTGGGGCCCTTTTAAAAACATGCCCAGTCACTATACTGCACCTGAGAGGCTCCTTTATACTGAGGGTTAGGGTTACTTTAAAATGAGAATTGAATACACATAATAACAGGCAACTTAATTACAATGGTAGTGGATGGAGAGAAGACCAGAGACATTTGTCCCAAAACATTTACCAGACTCAGTTCATCCAGAGCGATTTACAGGAGAAAACCGAGTTCAAATCTGGGATCTAGGGTAGAAGAGGAGGGTTCCATTCATGCAGATTTAAGTACCCTTCACTTCAGTAAATAAATATATTTGGATATTTCACACCTTCGCTGGACACACACACTGCAGAGAGAGAGAAAGAAAGAGAAAGAGAGAGAGAGAGAGAGAGAGAGAGAGAGAGAGGGAGAGAGAGAGAGAGAGACAGGCAGAGAGACAGACAGAGAGACAGACAGACACAGAGAGAGTGAGAGTGCTGTGGGCACAGAGTGACCGGAGGTAATCCATGTCCATTATCAGTCATTATTTTCCAATGAAGTTCGGAGGCTCATCATAACGTGTAGTTATGATGAGTTTATGAACATACATATTTTAGAAGGACTTAAATGTGTGCTTAAGGAAACCATTACGAGGAGCAACCTTTTCTTAATGGCTGTGCGCAGTCACACGCACGCACATAAACACACGCACCTCAAGACAGCTCTTTCCAAAACGCCACACAGACAGGGAGGTTTTTTTAACTGATTATTATGACTACCAGCAACCTGTTTTGAACCTGTCTGAACCTATTTTTTTTTTCTTTTTTTTTCTTTCCAGAATCTCTGAATCTGAATCTGAGCTGGGACAATACCGGATGTAGAGCCCTGTGCAAACCTTCAAAACATTAAGAATAGATACCAAATAAAGAACACTACAACAATCTGCAGCCCATGTTTCGAGGTGAATCCTACCAGACTACCCCCAAACATGTTCACGTTTCTATGAAGTATTTATTTCAGTTCCCCCATTCTTCATCAACCTCGCCTGTTCCTGCTAATGCTGAGAATCTATTCTTCAATGTCAGCCCTGCATCTTTCTTCACCTGGGGATCCCTTCGATTTCTGTTTTCCGTTATTCCTTTGCTCAGGAGGAACGCTTCCTGATTGGTTTTACGACCCAAGAAGTTCTTCAGCATCTCCTCAGCGTCCTTGGAGGCACCAGGCTTCAGGATGCAGTTCCTGTAGTCCAGACCCACCTTAGGGTTCATGATTCCTTCCTGTTTGAAACGGCTGTAGAACATGTCCATGGCCAACACCTCACCACACAGGTCGTCATACCAACTGGCACCATGGTCATTTTCCACTAGGTCACAGATATATGATATGCTGGACCCTTGAAGAACAGTGACTCCCAGAGTGTCCTTGTAGAGCCTCATGCATTCATTAGCGAATTTAGCCTGGACTATATTTTCTAGGCAGTTCATACCGATGTTGGCAAGGCGAGACTTGACCAGTTTGTCCAGCAGGTCGTCAGGAATGGGAGCTCCCGTCTTGTAGTGTTTAGAGATTCTCTGTAGCGGTTCCTTCTCCCAAACCCAGTTCTCCAGCAACTGGGACGGAGCCTCATCAAAACCCAGCTCCACATGGAATGCACTGAACACAGCGTAGTCAACCTGAGCACAGAGGATGTGCATGGCGTGACCAAACTCATGGAAGAACGTTATTACATCTATGTGTTTCAGCAGGCAGGGGGCGTCGGCCGTGGGTTTGCTGAACTCGGTCACTATGGCAGCGACAGCCATCTGTCTTCTCCCATCAGACAGCAGACAGCCGGGCTGCAGCAGGTAACCACATCCAGCAGATGTTCCCATGTCCTTTCCCTCTCTGGTGAACAGGTCAAGGTAGAACTGTCCGACTGTCTGTCCAGAGGAGCGGTCGGTGACGCGGTACAGAGAGACATCTGGATGCCACACGGGGGAGCCGTGCACCAGGCTGAAGGACAGACCCAGCAGGTCCTGGCAGATGTCCAGCAGCCCCTGGGTCACAACCTCCAAGGGAAAATACTCCTTCAACTGGTCGTGATCCACCCCATACTGGTTCTTCACCACCTGGGCCTTGTAGTATGGCAGGTCCTCCTCACACAGCTCTCCATTGAATGGCAGACCTCCCTTCTGACACTCATCCTCCTTTAGTTTGAGGAGGATTGTTCTCTCTTTGTCTCCAAGTGGCTTCAGCTTATGGGCCAGATCGTCCAGGAAGAAGGAGACATTCTTGTCAGACTTTACCTTGCTTGTCTTCAGGACAGAGTCAGCACAAGATTTTTGTTTTAAATCGATATATAGATTTCTTAATTTGTAATCAATGTCTTTAACATTGACTTGTTTCTTACTTGCTTGTTGCACCTTAGCCCTTGTGTTATGCCTACGATAGTTTAAATACTTAATATTAATCTCTCTGATACTTTCCCCAAGCCATCTCTCCATGTATCTCTTATCCTCCGCAGTAAGACTGTCTTCATCTACCTTCAATCCCAGAGCAAGAATCCTCTTGTAGACGTCCTTCATCCTGCTCATGTCCACGTTAAACTTAGACAGCTTCTCCCATGCCTCTCTGCTGGCGGCCCTCACCTCCTCACTGGGAGACACATCCATGGGAAAGACCAACATCCTCTCCAGGACAGTGTACTCAGCTTCCATGTCAGCCAGGGCCTTCAGGGTGTTGCTGAAGGTCACTCTGTCCAGGTCCAAGGAACCCACGGCATCGTACACCTTCTCGTTGTTGGCGATGAGCTCATCAGACATCTGCCGGATCTGTTCGGGGCTCAGATCCCAGCGCAGGCGGTTCTCGGTGCAAACCCCAGTAGTGCTGCTGAAATCCAGCTCTCCTGTAGCTCCCATGTTTGTGAAAAACAACACTTTTTTGGGGGAGATCTAGATTTTAACAGGAAGGGATTTCTTTTATGACGTCGACAAGCAATCTTATATACCCATAACCGTAGTCCAGTAGTCCGGATCAGACTATGACGCCAGTTCTAAGATGTCATATTGATGAGGTCATAGTAAATTACTATTGATTACATCATAGATGTATTGACATTTATTTTTACTGCTGCCGATCTGACTGACTTCAAAGTCAACCCGTCGAATGGGTCCATGTGTGTTAAAATATGGGCATATTGGTCGGATCAGCGGTTCTGGACAACCAGATCTCCTTATATGCCCATGCCCATATATGGGTGTATTGGTTGGATTGGCAGTCTGATGTAATGTGAGGGAAACATGCTAAGACTGCATGACCCTCTTTTATGCCATATTACCCCAGGGCTCCACTGGCGGCGTCGCGTTGCTCTGCGTCTTGACGCCGTCACTTTGACATCCGACCGGCTCCACCGCAGCGCAGCGGCTGTGACTGTGAGGCATTCATTCCATGGCCAATATAGCCCATTTCCAAAACAACATGAAAATCACTTTCAAACAGGAATAAAACTATTTGTGACCTGAATGTGAACGTACAGAGCACACTATGTTCACAGCAGAGAGCAGCAATGCACCACTGACCACTTTGTTTTGTCATGATTATAGCCTGTTGTATTTATACATCATTTACATAAAAAAATATGCTAGGATTTTTGGGACATCTAGTCACCCTTGTGAATGGATAGCCAACAGCAGAAACGCACGTATATAGCCTACATTTAAATATACGAAGCATTTATTCATATTTTATACATGACTGGACATTGTGGACGCCGTCAAAAAATTGAACGAGGCGATTTTCAAGTTTGGACGCCGTCACGTCGCCGTCAGCAGTGGAGCACCCTTCATTGATTAAAACGGGAGCGTTCCCAGCATTGACGTTGACGCGACGCTCGACGGGGGTTAGTGTCATGTGTGGATCTCTACTTTACACTTACCGATGTTTCCTGTTGAGATCGGCACATTTCACCGAGGTTTTTTTTTTTCACACTAACGTCACTTTGTCTGCTGACCTCACTCAGCAACGAACGGAAAATAAACAAAAAATAAAATAAAACAATTCACAGGAGGCAAGCAGTGATCACCCCATGATTAACCTATTTTTGAGCGGTGGTAAACCGCTCCTAAGAGTGGCTGTGCGTGTGTCTGTAGCCTTTTTCCTCAGCGTTTTTCCATAGCAAAACGTGTGTGTGTAGCATTGCCTGTGCATCCTAGACTCAAATCCTAATCTGCAGACGTTATGCAAGCATGACCACCACTCACTTCACATTGGGTGTGATTTTTTTTTTTTTTTATCTGGTTTTGTTTCCATAGCGTGGTTTCAGACAAGGTTCTGGGGAACCTTTTTTTCAGGTCCTGCTCTTGATGTAGAACTAAACTAGAGTTCTGGGAACCAATGGCTGGGGCCTTTTTTGAGACCTTCCTGGTTACTTGGTCCCGGAACTTCACGGGTTCTTGAGAGTTCTTGGTTCTGGAACGTTCTGGTTCTAGTCCTGGTTCGGCCCTGCAGTGTAGAATGGGCTTTTGAGAGAACCACTGCTCTAAAAAGTAAACAGCAAAGCACTTGAACCTAAAAGCCGTTACACACCGTCTTCCGTCCTCTAAAGTTCTACAGTACAGCATGTCTATCTGGTCCTCCTGTCGACAGAATCCTGACTCCGGCCTAAACACATTATGACGCAATATTTTATGCTTTAAATATAAAAAAAATAGCAGATATACAAGCTCACAGCGCGGCACTCTCTTGTAGATCTGCTATTTTTGAAAAATCGTGAAAATTAGAATTATGACCCGATTCTATAAGTGTCTTTTGAATCCTTCTAAGATTTTTGGAGAGAACCTATGTTTCTATGTCAGCAATCTGGCCAGCCATCATCAAAGAAAAGGTCCACTTCAACTGGAGCTCAGTTAGTCTGTTCTTGAGAGACTATTATGTCAGTGGTGCTCAAACCTTTTCATGTGAAGGACCCCCAAAATGATATTTATTTGGCCACGGACCCCCATTTCAAGATATCTAGTTCCAGGGACCACCCAGAAGCAAAATTTGAGTTACAAACGTTCGCTTTGAAAATAAATGAGTGAAATACTTTTTCAAGACTTTTTCAAAAATAGCAGATCTACAAGCTCGCAGCCGCGCTGTGAGCTTGTATATCTGCTATTTTTCAATAGTTAAAGCATAAAATATTGCGTCATAATGTGTTCAGGCCTAAATGGGTTAGCGTTTAGAGCAGGTCTCTGACGGTGGGAGAATATAATCTCATCCCAGACAGACACACACACAGAGAGAGAGAGCTTTGGATCCAGATGTTCCCAGGTGTAGAGAGAGCAGCCGGGCTGACAGGGTTGCTTTTACAACATCAAGCCCACATGGTTGGAAGTCAAAGAGAGAAAGAGAGATACCAGTCAATATGAAACAGTGTTTACATCACTACTACTAGAACTCAGAGAGAGAGAGATATAATATGAAAGAGTGTTTACATCACCAGTAAGACTCCCTAATCGGGAGATAAGCGACCGCCACGTTGCATACACAAACTTTAGTAGGCAATGGTAGCCAATCAGGAGGGAATATGGGAAATGGGACAGATCCATGTTGATGACTTGATGACTTTAGAGATACTGTGTACCGCTTTGCGTGATTTTAGGCCCAAATCTGTAGGAGCAGTGTCCAAAAATCGGCCTGATGGCGGCGCTAGAAGAGGGCCATGTGAGAAATCAGGGGCGGAGGTAGTGATTTGCCATCCAAGAAGTGTGTGTGTGTGTGTGTGTGTGTGTGTGTGTGTGTGTGTGTGTGTGTGTGTGTGTGTGTGTGTGTGTGTGTGCAAAGTTTGGCATCGATAGGGCCAACACTGGCAGAGATAAGAGTATAGGGGCAAAAGTGTGACGTGACGTGACAGACGGAGAGCCGGTGGAGCTTTTCATACAATAACTCAGAGAGAGAGAGAGAGATCCCAGTCAATCTGAAACAGTGTTTACATCACTACTACTGCCCCTACTATATACTCCACAGTTCCCTGCTATACCAACGCTCCTTCTCTATCTCGTCTCATTCAAAACTAAACACAGACCTTTTATTATTTTATTTTCCTTCTACTGACTGCTGCGCTCTGGCAGCAGGGACTGAGACAAATAAAATAAAACACGGAGCAACAAAATAAAAAAAGTAAATAAGGAAATGCTGCACAGCCCCTCCCCCTTTTAACACATTGGCCGCCATTTTAACATTGACTGTATGGCTCTCCTGCCATTTTGTTTAATAAAAAAAATTATATATTTTTTTTATATTGACATTTTTCCTAAATTCTGTATTTTTTCGACGATGTCATACAGTACCTGAAATGAAACAGGACAACCTCTAGTCTCACCAAAAAATAAAATAAATAAATAAAAAGCTTTTTTTCTATAGTTGCAGCCATCTCAAAATAGCCATTTTTGACCAAAATCCAGCTATAATTGAAAAAACTGGAGATATTGACCTTTTTGTGATCGATCGCTTTTCAAGTGGATAACTCACTTGATATTTGTCTTTATGGCTTCAGGCATTATCAGATAAGTGTACTAATGTAATTATGTAATAGGATTTTTTTTTTTTTTAAATTTTCTGTTTAGAAAAATGCAGAGAAACATATTTTTATTGGCTATGTCTGACCATACACTCAGCAATTTCACATACTATATTGCTGTATAATGTGAGTATTTATGTGAGCCCCCACTTGGGGGCGCTTTCTCTCTGTCTCTATGTGTCTCGGATGGATTTTGATCTCTACAGGTGCACACACACAAATAGACATCAAAGGGGGCATGAGTCTTTTTTCTAACATATATTTTTTCGAAAATAGCAGATCTACAAGCTCTACAAGCTCAACACATCGCTCTGTGACACATTGAGAGCTTGTAGAGCTTGTAGATCTGCTATTTTCACATTCTAGGACATAGTTAGAAAAATTTCTCCCCCTGCCCCTAAAAAATCCTCTGCACTGCCCTGCTAAACAGAGCTCTGGTGCGCTCTTTGCTAACGAGGCAAGTTGATCTCTGTTGCGCGTCTTTTGAGGCTTCATCACAGTAGTTGTTTGTTTGGTGGTCCACGGACCCACTGGTTCCCTGAGAAGTGTTGGCTGGAGACCAGGGTAGTGAGAGGACGGGGACCCCCTTGGTGATCGCCAGGGACCACTTCATTTGTCTCTGACAACTGGATGTCGTGTGAACTTATGTAACAAATGATCGATTGATTTTATAACTTATGTAACAGTTGATTGTCGTGTTCCCACTGCTCTGCCTCTGCGGAGCGAAGCGTTGGGCCCGCGGACCCCCTATTAGTTCCGTTAGAAAGGCGACCAGGGACCCCCCTTTGCAAAGGACTGCTTGCGTGTGGACTAACATACCATTGCAAAGAATATATATTATAGCCTGGATATATGGATATATGGACCTTGGTGTGGATTCTAATCAACGATCATCATTCTCAGGTATGTTTTAGAAGCATTTATATGGCTTTGGCGATATTTTTTTTGTGTCTTGAGAGAGAGAGAGAGAGAGAGAGAGAGAGAGGCAGATCTCTGATAGCACTATTTCTTTATGGGACTGTGTGCTGCTGATCAGGGGGACCACTGGTGGTCCGTGGCGTGGACCAGCCAGCTAGATGTACACACACACACACACACACACACACACACACACACACACACACACACACACACACACACACACACACACACACACACACACACACACACACACACACACACACACACACACACACACACACACACACACACACACACACACACACACACACACACACACAGCTGTTCTAACACTTTTTTTCTTCTCTTTTTTTCCCGGCTGCCAGCCTTGAGTGCTCAAATGCGTCACTTTGCCAGTTCACTGTGCGGGGAGATTTATACATTTGTATTGCAATTTATACATTATTACAGTCTTTTTTTCAAACACACTTACTTTGATGTGTGATATTTTTGGTTCCACTTTAAGACAGAAGGCTCAAAATTTGTCACGAGCTGTGGAAGTGTGTAATTAAACATTACATTATATAAAAGCAAATTCTCGGGACTATCGGGCCTGGCGGGGAACGACATAGGGATTTTCTCGGGACTATCGGGGGAGACGGGGAATGAGTTAAACGCCACCCAAACAGACGAACCGCGCCTGCATCAATTCAGCGGCCGGCATAAACGTCTACCTCCTCGAGGTGAATCTTACCAGACTACCCCAAAACATGTTCACGTTTCTATGAAGTATTTATTTCAGTTCCCCCATTCTTCATCAACCTCGCCTGTTCCTGCTAATGCTGAGAATCTATTCTTCAATGTCAGCCCTGCATCTTTCTTCACCTGGGGATCCCTTCGATTTCTGTTTTCCGTTATTCCTTTGCTCTCTAGCACACTAGAAACCTGCTGACTTTTCTTTTTCCCTTTTCTCTTCTGTTTTTTAACCGTTATTCCTTTGCTCAGGAGGAACGCTTCCTGATTGGGTTCACGGCCCAAGAAGTTCTTCAGCATCTCCTCGGCGTCCTTGGAGGCACCAGGCTTCAGGATGCAGTTCCTGTAGTCCAGACCCACCTTAGGGTTCATGATTCCTTCCTGTTTGAAACGGCTGTAGAACATGTCCATGGACAACACCTCTGCACACAGCTTATAATACAATCTGGCACCGTGACCACCTGCCACTCTGTCACAGATATATGATATGCTGGACCCTTGAAAAGCATCGACTCCCAGAATGTCCTTGTAGAGCCTCATGCATTCATTAGCCAGGTCCAAACCAGTCTTCGTGTGAAAAGCGAACAATTTAGCCCAGACTATCTTTTCTAGACCGATGTTGGCGAGGCGAGACTTGACGAGTTTGTCCAGCAGGTCGTCAGGAATAGGAGCTCCCGTCTTGTAGTGTTTAGAGATTCTCTGCAGTGGTTCCTTCTCCCAAACCCAGTTCTCCAGCATCTGGGACGGAGCCTCCACAAAGTACTGCTTCACATTGCATGCATTGAACACAGTGTAGTCAACCTGAGCACAGAGGAAGTGCATGGCGTGACCAAACTCATGGAAGAACGTTATTACATTAATGTGTTCCAGCAGGCAGGGGGCGTCGGCAGTGGGTTTGCCGAACTTGGTCACTATGGCAGTGACAGCCATCTGTCTTCTCCCATCAGACAGCAGACAGCCGGTCTGCAGCAGGTAACAATATCCAAGCGCACCGGCTTCCATGTCCTTTCCCTCTCTGGTGAACAGGTCAAGGTAGAACTGTCCGACTGTCTGACCAGAGGAGCGGTCGGTGACGCAGTACAGAGTGACATCTGGATGCCACACGGGGGCGCCGTGCACCAGGCTGAAGGACAGACCCAGCAGGTCCTGGCAGATGTCCAGCAGACCCTGGGTCACGACCTCCAAGGGAAAATACTCCTTCAACTGGTCGTGATCCACTCCATACTGGTTCTTCAACACCTGGGCCTTGTAGTATTCCAGGTCCTCCTCACACAGCTCTCCATTGAATGGCAGACCTCTCTTCTGACACTCATCCTCCTTTAGTTTGAGGAGGTTTGTTCTCTCTTTGTCTCCCAGTGGCTTCAGCTTATGGGCCAGATCGTCCAGGAAGGAGACATTCTTGTCAGACTTTACCTTGCTTGTCTTCAGGACAGAGTCAGCACAGGATTTTTGTTTTAAATCGATATATAGATTTCTTAATTTGTAATCAATGTCTTTAACATTGACTTGTTTCTTACTTGCTTGTTGCACCTTAGCCCTTGTGTTATGCCTACGATAGTTTAAATACTTAATATTATCCCCAAGCCATCTCTCCATGTATCTCTTATCCTCCGCAGTAAGACTGTCTTCATCTACCTTCAATCCCAGAGCAAGAATCCTCTTGTAGACGTTCTTTCTCCTGCTCATGTCCATGTTAAACTTAAACAGCTTCTCCCATGCCTCTCTGCTGGCGGCCCTCACCTCCTCACTGGGAGACACACGCCTGGGAAAGACCAACATGCTCTCCTGGACATCGTACTCAGCTTCCATGTCAGCCAGGGCCTTCAGGGTGTTGTTGAAGGTCACTCTGTCCAGGTCCAAGGAACCCACGGCATCGTAAACCTTCTCGTTGTTGGCGATGAGCTCGTCAGACATCTGCCGGATCTGTTCGGGGCTCAGATCCCAGCGCAGGCGGTTCTCGGTGCAAACCCGAGTAGTGCTTCTGAAATCCACCTCTCCTGTAGTTACCATGTTTGTGAAAATCAACACTTTTTTGGGGGACATCTAGATTTTAACAGGAAGGGATTTCCTTCACGTCGTCGACAAGCAATCTTATATACCCATAACCTTTTTCATCTCACTAACGTCACTTTTTCTGCTGACCTCACTCAGCAACAAACAGAAAATAAACAAAAATAAAAATAAAACTATTCACAGGAGGCAAGCAGTGATCACCCCATGATGAACCTATTTTTTGAGCGGTGGTAAACCGCTCCATAGAGTGGCTGTGCGTGTGTCTGTAGCCTTTTTCTTCAGCGTTTTGCCATAGCAAAATGTGTGTACGTAGCATCATGTTTGTCTAGTGATGTCATATGTCGTATGTCTGTAGCCTTTTTCCTCAGCGTTTTGCCATAGCAAAACGTGTGTGTGTAGCATAGCCTGTACATCCTAGACTCAAATCCTAGTCTGAAGACGTTATGCAAGCACGACCACCGCTCACTTCACATTGGGTGTGATTTTTTTTTTTTTAATCTGGTTTTGTTTCCATAGCGTACGGCTTGGTTTCAGACAAGGTTCTGGGGAACCTTTTTTTCAGGTCCTGCTCTTGATGTAGAACTAAACTAGAGTTCTGGGAACCAATGGGTGGGGCCTTTTTTGAGACCTTCCTGGTTTGGTCTGGTCTATATGGAAACGTAAGCAGAACTTGGTCCCGGAACTTCACGGGTTCTTGAGAGTTCTTGGTTCTGGAAAGTTCTGGAAAGTTCTGGTTCTAGTTCTGGTTCGGCCCTGTAGTGTAGAATGGGCTTTTGAGAGAACCACTGCTCTAAAAAGTAAACAGCAAAGCACTTGAACCTAAAAGCCGTTACACACTGTCTTCCGTCCTCTAAAGTTCTACAGTACAGCATGTCTATCTGGTCCTCCTGTCGACAGAATCCTGACTCGACCTTAACGTTTAGAGCAGGTCTCTGACGGTGGATGAATATAATCTCATCCCAGACAGACACACACAGAGAGAGAGCTTTGGATCCAGATGTTCCCAGGTGTAGAGAGAGCAGGGCTGCCAGGGTCGCTTTTACAACATCAAGCCCACATGGTTGGAAGTCAAAGAGAGAGAGAGATATACCAGTCAATATGAAACAGTGTTTACATCACTACTACTAGAACTCAGAGAGAGAGAGATATAATATGAAACAGTGTTTACATCACCAGTAAGACTCCCTGATCGGGACATAAGCGCCACGTTGCATACACAAACTTTAGAAGGCAATGGTAGCCAATCAGGAGGGAATATGGGAAATGGGACAGATCCATGTTGATGACATGATTTTAGAGATACTGCGTACCACTTTGCGTGATTTTAGGCCAAAATCTGTAGGAGCAGTGTCCAAAAATCGGCCTGATGGTGGCGCTAGAGGAGGGCCATGTGAGAAATCAGGGGCGGCGGTTGTGATTTGCCATCCAAGATGTGTGTGTGTGTGTGTGTGTGTGTGTGTGTGTGCAAAGTTTGGCATCGATAGGACCAACGCTGGCAGAGATAAGAGTATAGGGGCAAAAGTGTGACGTGACATGACGTGACAGACAGACAGACAGACAGACAGCCGGTGGAGCTTTTCATACAAGAACTCAGAGAGAGAGAGAGAGAGATATTGTTTACATCACTACTACTACTACTCCTATACTCCACAGTCCCCTGCAATACCAACGCCCCTTCTCTACCTCGTCTCATTCAAAACTAAACACAGACCTTTTATTATTTTATTTACCTTCTACTGACTGCTGCGCTCTGGCAGCAGGGACTGAGACAAATACAATAAAACACGGAGCAACAAAATAAAAATAAAATAAATAAGGCCCCTCCCCCTTTTAAACGCCACCCAAACGGACGAACCGCGGCGTCGGACAATTCACGGACAATTCAGCGGCCTGCATAAACGTGTACCTCCTCGCATTTATAAATAAATACCTGGGAGGAAAAAATATATATATATTATTATTAAATAGTGTTGCTGTTATCAGCAGCGGCCCAGTCCCCCTCCATCTGAAATGCAACACACAGCCGGAACCAACAGCCACGGCTATTTGAAGTAACACAAGATTTCAAGCAGCCAAGCACAGCAGCGCGTCATCAACGCACGCGCTGGAGATGGCACTTTCTCTCTCTCCTCCTGTGTGTGCGTGCGTGCGTGCGTGCGGGGTGGTGGGGGTGAGTCGCTTTAAAAAAACGTACAGCTTAACCAAAGTCATTTTCAGAGCAGCCAAGCATCAAATAGAACACAGTTTAATCCATTTAGAGCTCAGTTCCATTCAACAAAATACCTTCAATTTTCAGGTGGTGCTCAAACCTTTTCATGTCAAGGACCCCCAAAATGATTGTATTTGACCCCATCCCCCATCTCAAAATATGTTTTTTTTATCAATTGTTTTCGGGGACCTCCAGAAGCAAAGATTTTTTGTTCAAAATGATGGCTTTAAAAAATATACCGTATGTATATAATCAATTTTTTTAACAATTTATTTTTTCTTCAAAATGGCAAACAAGCTGCGGCACAAAGTGCTTATATCTGCTGTTATTTTATATGGGTTATTTTTTTAATAGCCAAAGTATAAAATAAATGGTTAAAGTGGTTGAAATAAATAAAATAAAAATATGACACAGATGCTGTCCTGGTTGTAATGTAATAAGGAGAGAGTAGTGACTGATTTTCTCTGCTACTGCAGCTCTCTGGAATCAAGGCTTTAGTTTGCTGTGTCTGCGCGCGTACACGTGTGTGTGTGTGTGTGTGTGTGTGTGTGTGTGTGTGTGTGTGTGTGTGTGTGTGTGTGTTGCGTGCGTGTGTGTGCGTGTGTGTGTGTGTGTGTGTGCGCGCGCACGTGTGTGCGTGCATGTGCGTGTAGATACTGAAGAACGCACAGCAAACCATCACACCCAAACCCCCCCAAGACAATCACCAGAAATGGACCACACATGAAGTCCTCATCGTCAGATCTCAACGACAGCGCTCTGTTTAGCTATGCCACGCTTTGCGTGATAAACTAATACAGTGTTTCTCAACCGTTTTTTTTCTGCATGGGCACACTTTTCATGGCCCAAGAATCCATGGGCACACCAACATAATACGGGGGTGTAAATGTTGTCACTGTCGGGAAGAAACCTTGTATCTCCAAGTTTCAAAATGTGTACGTTTCTTCGCAAAGTAAAGCCCTGCTTCATCACACAAGGCTGTCGCAGCAAGAGTAGTGAAATGAGCAGATCTACAAGCACACAACGCCTCGCAGCTGCGAGGCGTTGTGTGCTTGTAGATCGGCTGTTTTCACTAGTTTAAATCATTTTTAAAATGATAAAATGCAATACTGGCTTTCAAGCAGTTTCAAGGGGCACACTTGACCATTCTCAGGGGCACACCAAAGGTCCCCAGGCACAGTGGTTGAGAAACACTGAACTAATAGATACTTTTGTCTCAATGTCACATTAAGGCGAGTGTGTGTGGGATCGGGGGGGACACCTGCTGTTGCAAGGCGACACACTTAATGCCGTGTTATGCTTGCTTAACCCTGTAAGACCCCCACTGTTAGAATATCACAACATTTGTGTTTCATCCAAAAAAAAAGGTTGAAATGATTTTATTTTTGCTCCCCAACCACCTAAACAAACATCACCATTGGATCCTATTGTTTAGTATTACAATGCCGTTGGCCACTATATTTGCATATGAATACCCCCCACAGAGGCTGACATTCACACAACTTCAAGATCTATGGAGTCCAGAGTCTGGACGAACATCTCACTTTTTCACTGAAGCATCTCTCAAAAACATAAGTAAAATGCCTGTAATTAGAATGTCTAGAACATGTACATGTTATTATTGTGAAAGATATCCCCCAAATGTAAATTTGGGGGGATATCAGGGGGTCCTCCAAATCTCTCTTTGATAGAAACTTTTTTTCTCCTTTTTTTACATTAACCACTTGAACCCTAGTGTCCATATTCTTGGACTTGAACCTTAGCCAAAAACAGCCGATCTACAAGCTCACATCGCCTTGCGCTGCAAGACGTTGTGAGCTTGTAGATCGGCTATTTTCGGCAAAGAGGTTTGGAGTAGGGAACAAAGAGCAGACTAAGTACAGAGTAAAAGGTCAAGTTTATCAAGGATTGACGGTTCAAGTGGTTAAATATCTGAAAACCCCAATTGACATGAACCCAAAATACACTGATGATTGTGCTGTCAAACAATGAAACTATATGGAATCTATGAACAGGTTGTGGGGGTCCCTGCTTCATCTCTCTCTCAACTAAGGGGTCCTTGGCCTGAAATCTCTCTGAATCCTGTTAAGGGCAGAGTAAACGACTAACTCTGGCAGCTAATGAGTTAAACATATCGTTTCTCCACAAGGCTTAGCCTTAAGCCATCCTGCTCTCTACAGGAAAAGAAAAACGACAAATTCCTAATTGATGTTGTGGGGTAATTAAGCCCTGTAATTGACCCCGAATATCTAATTTACCATGTAATTTCGGGGGTCCTGGACATGAAAAGGTTTGAGAACCACTGATTTGGAAGAGGGATTTATAAGACATTTATAGAATCGGGTTAAAAAAATATTCAATGACTTGCTGAAATGTTAATATTTTTTTTCAAAAATAGCAGATATACAAGCTCACAGCGCGGCAATCGATGCCGCGCTGTGAGCTTGTATATCTGCTATTTATTTTGTAATAGTTAAAGCAAAAAATAATGGTAAGTGGTTCAAATCAAAGTGACACAGATTTGCGTTCAGGCCTAAATTGGTTAAGAGTGTCTTTAGCAAGCAGCAGGACAGAAGGACAATGCGGTTTGCTGTAATCAGGTGGGGCAAGCCTTGACAACCCAACAATTAAACATGACATTTAGTTCCATGCGCTGCTGTCACTCTCCAGTGATGTAAAGTGCTGTTATTGACTGCGATTTTGACCCCCCTTCTAATGTTCCACACCGCTGGGATTTTGCTTACCTTAAACGTGGGCGCGTGCGTGCACATCGTGCACCTCGGTTCACGGATCGCGTTTGCAAACCGATCCAGCCATGATAAGCGACAAAAAACAACAGCCCTCCATTTTCCATAGCGACAGCTATTTATATAGCTCGTCGTACTTGTCATAGGCAGTAAATGAGTTAAGTACAATTCTTTATATTAACCACTTGAACCCTAGCGTCCATATTCTGAGAACCTTAGCCAAAAACAGACGATCTAAAAGCTCACAACACGGAAGTGTAACTCGCATCACAGCAACCACACTTGCACATGAATTCTATCCTTGTCCCTTTTATGACCATTTATGGAGATCCCACCAGTACAAACATATGAACATTAAATACAAGTTTTTCCCTGTTCTTTTTCATTGGCCTCGTGGCGCAATCGTAGCGCGTCTGACTCCAGATCAGAAGGTTGCGTGTTCAAGTCACGTCGAGGTCAGTTTTTTAAGTGGAAAAATAAATGTTGTGGCACTGTGTCACTTTTATGTGCAAACGCGGAATTCTGTGTAGACAATATATGGAGACCAGGCAACCATGATGTCAGTATTATGACATCATATTGATGACATCAGAGTACTCCATATATGAGGATTCAGTCTTGCCTTACCCAAAAGCTTCTGATTGGCTGCGTTGCCACCCCATGTGGTCATGTGATCCAAGATGGCCACGGTGTGAATAAGGCAAGCCCCCAGAACCCTGGGGGCGCCCTGAAACCAAATGTATATGGTGGCCGTTTTGAGGTACTGCAGTTGGGTCTACTCACATGAACGCGCGTCTAGGCTTCTTTGTATTGACGCGCGTTCATACCGGTTCATGAAAGCACGTCCATGAACACAAATTATGACGCAAAACGCGTCACAGTAGACCCACTATGTCACGGTTTTACTAGCCGGAAGGAGGGGTGAAAACGCCTCATGCGCTGGGTGAGCAACTCAATGCAAGTGGACGGGCGGGGATATCTGGTGTCCTCTCTATTCTTATTATAACTCTATGGAATAAGGTCTATAGAAAGCCCCTGGAGTGGCTGGGGAAACTTTGAAGTCAACCTGCCCTACTGGCCAAAAGCTGGAACTGCAGGCAGTAACTACGGGCAAGCGGCAGCACTTTCACATGTGGGACAGACTCAGTCTAGGTGCCCAAATACGGAAGTGATGAGGACATAAAATAAAATAAAGTAACCATCAACATTATTTCCACTGTTGAAAAAATGAATACAAAAAACATAGTTTATCATAGCCTTCTAGTTTATATTATAAGTACCTCTCTGGGCAAATGCACATGAATAGTTTGAAGCAGAGCCTTGTATTGAGAGTTCTGCCAACACGGTGTCAGAAACAGTGGTTCAAGTAATGTCACTATTTTTTCCCAGAGACATTCCGTAAACTTCCTGGTTCAGCGCTATGTCACTATTCACCAATAGATGTGTACCCGTAATTGCCTGACTATAAGCCGCAGCTTTTTTCCCATATTTTGAACCCTGCGGCTTATACAACGGTGCGGCTTGTATAGAGATTTTTACAGCTAACGGCCAGTTAGTTAGTTTTACAATGGTCTTTAACAAGGATTTATATATAGATTTGTACAGCTAAAGGCCGCCAGGGCACTCTAGCAGGAAGCAGGAAGGACACCTGCGGCTTATAATCAGGTGCGGCTTATATATGTAAAAAAACATTTTTTTTTTCTAAATTTAGCTGGTGCGGCTTATATTCAGGTGCGGCTTATAGTCCAGCAATTACGGTATATAGAAGACCTGAACCATGAAGTGAACGGAGATGACACAACTCACGGATCTGGTTTGAAGTCCATTATTTGGTTATGTCCATAAATGGGCATTTTGTATCGAAACTAGTTTTCTTTTCTTTTTTTCACGGCTCACGGATTACTGCAGCTTTTACACGATCGGACGCCTGTGCACGCACGCATTATGGACACGGTAATATATAACATTATGGATAAGGTAAGAAGGTAGGAAATTACTTAGAACTATACTTTATAGTTTTCACAAATCGTTCTCTCTGGGGATCAAGCTGACCCGACAGAATGACTATATGTAAAAATTAAAATTCAACGGCAGATATAACACGACCAGAGAGCACTATTCACTTTCTCAAAAACCAATTAACGGGAATTATGTTTAATGTGCCGGAATAAACCACCTAGTTTGCTAAATGTGTGATTAGTATATGAGAGCTATTTGACCATGCATAGAGGGAATAATGCTGATAAAGGCTTAGTGCGTTGTACAGTGTGCTTTACTGTACCGTACCGTACCGTACCGTACTATACTGTACTGTACTGTACTCACGCCAGCATCATAAAAGAGCCTGAAGGACATCTGTGTGAGAGCTGTTGCTGTTGGAACTTTTTTACACCAGTGATTCTCAAAACCTTTCAGGCCACGACCGCCCCAAAGTAATCATATTTGAACTGGGGACCCTCCAAAGTAATCATATTTGAACTGGGGACCCCTCCAAAGTAATCATATTTGAACTGGGGACCCCTCCAAAGTAATCATATTTGAACTGGGGACCCCTCCAAAGTAATCATATTTGAACGGGGTACCCCTCAAAGTAATCATATTTGAACTGGGGACCCCTCCAAAGTAATCATATTTGAACGGGGTACCCCTCAAAGTAATCATATTTGAACTGGGGACCCCCCAAAGTAATCATATTTGAACTGGAGACCCCCCCAAAGTAATCATATTTGAACTGGGGACCCCTCCAAAGTAATCATATTTGAACTGGAGACCCCCCCAAAGTAATCATATTTGAACTGGGGACCCCACCAAAGTAATCATATTTGAACTGGAGACCCCCCCAAAGTAATCATATTTTAACTGGAGTCTTATTCAGGAATGACTGGGAAATTATTCTGTCTGTGTACGCCACAAAAGGGTCCCATGTATCATGAAATGTCCTAACACAGCCTCTCATTGTGTATCAATTTTTTTCAAACTATGTCTCTTATCCATTGTGTGTGGGAAGACGTATTAGGCGTCTTGCCAAAAGTATTACAAAGGCTATCAGATCAGCATGGATTCTAGATTGGGTTAGTTGATAGGGCATTAACGACTTGTGATTTTTGCAAGTCGACTCGACTCAGTAAAAAGTTGAGTTGAAGTCGACTTTATCATTTGATGACGTCATCACATCACACACAACCCCCCAATTATTTTGGGGGGTCCCCAGATGATTAACTTGAAGTGAAACATTGTTTTCTCACTCAACTGTAAACAAACCAACATAAAGTGTACATAGAGGGTATCTGCACATTTCTAAAGTGACAATTTAAGGACTTTTTAATACCTCTAAAATGGCAAATTAAACATTGTCCATATTGTCAAATATATAGAGGCAGAAATTGTGAAAATAGCCGATCTACATGCTCACAACGCCTCGCATCGCAAGGCGTTGTGAGCATGTAGATCTGCTATTTTCACAACAGAAAGTTTTTTTTTTTTTTTTTTTTTTTCATTTTATGAATGACTTGTGTAATGATGTCGACTGAGTCGACTTGTTGACTTTTTCGTTAATGCCCTAGTAGTTGAGAATGCCGAACAAGGCAAGGCGGTAATTGCGCTGGCTCAATACACGTCCCAGTTAGTCTCTGTCCTGAATGTGTGCATTCTCCCATTCTTTTGGTGATTCGGTACAGAGAAGGTCTCCGCTTGCAGAGCAAAGGAGATCTGATAAAGATGAATGATATCATGAACAGATAGTATAGATCTGATAAAGATGACTTATATGATGGCCAGATAGTATAGACTATTGAGTTTGCTGCACAGCAATGATCTTATTGCACAATGACAGTTGTTAAAGCAAAGTCAGCAACGTTAGCCTCCTTGTCACGTCTTGCGTAAGCTTTTTTCACGATTTTTTTTATTTTCCTTTTTAAATAGCAGATCTACAAGCTTGCAGCGCAGCACCAGCTTGCATGTCTGTTATTTTTTTAATAGTTAAAGCATAAAATAATGGTTAAAGTGGTTCAAATTTAAAGTGACACAGATTTGCGTTCAGGCAGTAAGTGGCAGTCGGTGGATACGCGGCAGTGAGCGCTAAGCTACACTGCCAGAGCCCCGGCCATAGTTACACCTGTTTTGTGCAAAACACATGCTTGCAATGGATTCAGAATCATAAAAAAAACTCTAGTTTGACCCCTCATATGCTACTTAAAGCAGATAATGTTTTGTTTTCTTGTATAATGAAGTCAAGTTAATGGGACCCCAACTCTAGCGGCTGATAACCCCAACTTAGCTGTGACTCAGAAAGGGTTATAATACCAAATTATTATCTACAGACATAGAGCTTTTCAAAAATGCATAGTAACCAGGGGTGAGATGCCATGGGCTCACGTGGGCTCGGCGAGCCCACACTTATTTTGCTGCACACACGCGCGCCTCATATGCACACACTATTGACACTAATTAACAATAAAAACAGCGTGCGCGCATGACGTCATGAATTTAGAGGACCCACACTTCTAAAATCCATATCACACCACTGATAGTAACCTTTGCCACCTTTGGTATAACGACATCTCGTATGGCCCGTGGAGTATAAGTGGCAGTCAGCGGATAAGCAGCAGCGAGCACTAAGCTACACTGCCAGAGCCCCGGCCATAGTTACACCTGTCGTGTCCCCCCCCCCCCCTCTCTCCCCCCCCCCCCCCCCCAGCGCCGTTCCCCCTGAATGGCAGGACACGTGTGAGGTGTGACACGGGGACACGCTCCCCCCAGACAGACTGACTGACTGACGGACCCCCCGAGTGAAAACCCCACAGCAACAATGACAATGACAACACACTCGTACTACTACAACTACTACTACTACTAGCAGTCTGACGCACTGAGAGGTTTCAATTACTGCTCCACGAGCGGGCTTTAGCTACCTGCCGCCACTCACCGTGACAGGACAGGACAGGCAGGGAGGGGGAGAGGGAGGGAGGGAGGCAGGGAGTGACTGCTGGAGAATTGGACACCGGGAAGAGAGAGAGAGAAATAGAGTGAATTGAATATTGAGAATGAAAGAGAGAGACTGACATGACAAGAGATGAAGCTATAAGGTATGTAAGATTTAACTGCATGAACCCTAGCCTTCCTTATATTCTGGGAGGCCCAACGTTTGCTGAAAATATAACCTACCAGTCAAAAGTTTGGACACAGCGTGTCCAAACTCTCAAGACAAGTACGTCGCGTTGTGACACGTTTCTTTTTTTCTTCGGTAAATGAACACCTCTACTTGATACAATGTCACTCAAAAGTAGCGGATCCGAAAACACGGTGCCGAAGCAAGGCGTTGCGAGCTTGAAGATCTTCCTACTACTCCCGACATTTTTTGAATTAAGAGTCCTGAAACATGAACACAGTTCTAGAGATATGAGGTTTCCAACCGACGGAGGCCATATGCTGTGCATTTACTCAGTCCTCACTATTTATTTTAAGTGGCTCTGGAACGGGAGCGTCAGCTTAAAGGCCTGGGTTGGTCATTCTTCCACAGCAGTTTGCTTGTTGTTTACAGCAGTAACATTCACACTGCAGCGTTTCTCTGTTTGCTGAAACAAAAAGACCTGCAGGATTAGCGTTACCGGCGGGAAAACAATATCATTTCCACCGGCGGATCAAACGTTTAACTTCCCCCAAAGTCCCTCGTCAATTTTATTAGCATCCACACATCAGGGGCGTCACAAGATGGGTGGAAAGTGGGACCGAGTTACTAGGGCCAATTATTTTGTTATATTGAAAAATAGCAGATGTAGAAGCTCGCAGCGCGGCACTAGATCTGCTGTTTTTGAAAAGTTGTGAAAATGTGTGCAAATCTTTGAATATAGGCCTAGGTATTATTTAAGCAAATATTTGCAACTCAAATTTTGCTTCTGGGAGGGTCCCCGGAACTAAATATTTTGAGATGGGGGATGTAGTCAAATGCAAATCATTTTGGGGGTCCTTCGCATGAAAAGGTTTGAGCTAGAGGTCTTCGGACCTGCCCGAGATCCGAAATTACCCGGGGTCCGACCCGCCCCGAGCCGGGTAACGGGGCCGTTTATGCGCAGTGAGGTCGGGGCCGGGTCGGAGCCGCCGCCGTATGTCTCGGGCCCTGGGTATTTGATAGTGAAATCGCCGGTTCCTGATACCCGAGGGGAACCAAGTCAGCCGAGATTGAAAAAAGATGCGTACAAGTGCACTACAACGATTTCGCCACAAGATGGCCCTAAATGATACAGCATGTAATCTTAAGCCTAGATAGTGAAATAAAACTCAGCCTCAGCCAGGAGGAGGACACTGTCTGCCGTGTCTGGGGCAGTTATATTATTATTATCATCAAAGATTTGATATTAACGTAACGTGTTGGTTTGTGGTTCACAATCACAATGGAGTTGTCATCGCGTTTTGTCATGCTCTGCAAAGCATAATGGAAACTTCAAAGCAGACTATTATCAACAACATCATTGGCTAGCCAAAGAAGAAGGAATAAAGAAGACATGGATTTATTTGTATTTACAAACTGTCCGCATTGATTGACTTACTGGTCTGGGAAAAGATCATGTTGTGACTAGAGACGCAGGCAGCGCCGCTGACAGCAGCAGCAGCAGCTGCAACCATTACCATGGCGACGTTTAGGTAAGAAAGAAGTCTCATACAACTCTTAATAATAACGTTGGTATTCCGTCATTTCGGGGCCACAGGTTCGGGTCTTGGACCTCTCGTTCTGCGCGGGTATCGGGTCTAATTTGCCTATTAATAGTACGGGGCCGTCAGACCGGGTCCGTCACGTTTCGGGTCCGTCACGTTTCGGGGCGAGACGGGTAACGGTTCTGAAATTCCAAATTATAGACGGGCCAAATGGGTCCGGCTCCATTTTCCCCGGGTCCTTTTTGGTTCGGGTAGTTACAATTGGACCCGTGAAGACCTCTAGTTTTTGAGCACCACTGACATAGAAACATAGTTGTGTTTTTTTTTTTTTTTTTTAAAGATTTGAAATATTCAAAGACTTGTCAAAATGTTCACGATTTTTCAGAAATAGCAGATCTACAAGCTTAAACATTCATGGGGGACCCGCAGTGAATCCCAGGACCCAGAATTTGGTGTGACAGCCCTGTCCACACATCAGACGGTAATTACAAATAATCGCTGCCACTTTAGAGTGTGGGGTCTGCAAATATAAGTTTGGGCGTCGGGCCAATTACATTTCTTTTCAAAGCCATTAGGCGGCGGGGCCAAAACATACAGTAGTAAATGGCTAAATTTAATGACTCGATTGGTAACAAATATTGCTGATGTGATTTTAGGCCAGACAAGATTATTTGTGTATGCAGTCGCACATTTTCACAGTGTTTTACATAAATCCTGTGTATACTTTGTTGATGAGGACTGTCTATTTCAGAGTTTCACAAAGTGGGTGCAAGTCCAGAGGTGCCGCAGAATAATCTGAGAACATTTTGAATTAATCAATATCACTACATCAATATCACTTCACTATGCTTTGTAAAACAGACCTGATTTGCAATGCACTTGATGAGTCCTTTTTTTCCATCTAGGGCCAACTTTCTTCACCAAAAACAGCAGATCTACAAGCTCACAATGCAATGAATGCATCACGTTGTGACACGTTGTGAGCTTGTACATCAGCTATTTTTTTGGTGAACATTCCCCCCAGAATATGGATGATGGGGTTCAAGTGGTTTAAACGTCAACTATAAAGTTGTTCTGATGGAAACAGATTTCTCCAATAGGATGTTATATGTACAGAAAATTGGAAATACTCAAGTAAAGTACCAATACCTCAAAACCGTGCTTAAGTACAGTACTTAAGTAAATGTACTTAGTTACTTTACACCATTGAGTATAATACAAGTACATAATGCACATGCACACATGCAACCCCCCCTCCCTCCCCCCCCCCCCCACACACACACACACACACGTACACTACACAACACTAAATATAACCTATGGAGGAATTATGTGCTATCTATCGCTCGGGCCCCCATAATGTGTGTGACCCCTCAATCTCGGTGGTGGGTCGCAGCGGTAATTGGCGCGGCTAATGCTCGCCGGTCGCTGCTGTTGGCCATTATAAGGTGAGCGGCGCCGCTGCCGCGGCGTGTGGAAGCATTAGCGTCTCTCACACAACAGCGTTTTCCCCCCATTGTGTGTGATGTACGGGGTGGGGGTTGTTGGGGGGGGCAACGGTGGTCCCCTTCCGCCCCGGCGTGACCTGCATCTCGATGAGCTAGCTTAGACGAATCAATACCGCGGCAGGCAGGCTGGATAAAAAGGTAGGAGCACGACGAGCGCTGGGTGCCGATTAGCTAACCGTCGAGGAGCGGAGCGGAGCACATCGCGGGTCAACCTTCCAACAATTCATGCTTAAGTTCCCCAAACAGAAACAAGCACTGTTGTTGGAGAAATATAACGTCGTGGTGGAAACCTTGTATGTCCAAGACTGTTCGTTTTGTTGCAACCGTCGGGTCGCAGTTACTATCAAAACCTCCACCAGCTGTCAGTCAGTCTGTCTGTCAGTCTGTCAGTCAGTCACACGTCATACGTCACACTTTTGCCCTTCTCATATCTCCTCCACCGTTGCCCCGATCGGTGAAAGCCGCTTCCAAGGAGTGGCTTTGTCAGTCCCGTACATGTTTTTTTGAGGATTCCCATAGATTCTCAAGGAGTGGCTTTGTCTGTCCCGTACATGTCCCATACATGTCCGTGCATGCAGGATTGAGGATTGGTCAAGCTTCACATGACAATTTGGCCCTCCAAACAAAATCATTCGGAATTCAGAATTCATAAAAATATAGAACTAAAGCAGTTAGAAAGTATACCGAGGTTTGATTTTTGAAGCGGTGAAAGAAGTTTTGAGGAGAACTTGACTGATAGATTACCTCGTTTTTGAGGAGAACTTGATAGATAAATAATGAAGATAACAAAGTGTTCTCGCTTTCAGCGAGCCCACAAGAAATAAATGCAACCCGCCAAAACAAACTACCTTTGGATAACATGAGAAGGTAACCACACAAACCCAGCCCTACATCTAAATGTTCTAACGTTTTAGATGAAGTGAAATGGAATGTGATTTCATTGATTTCACACTCTCAGCCTCTCTCTCTCTAGTCTAAACACTTCAGTCATTTCAGAGAACCCAAGGAGGTCATGGCTGCGGTCAAGGACAAACTCAACCAAGTCGTGTGAATAAAAAAACTCTTAACGTCTTTGGACACAAAGGGAATGGGAGCCCAACTAGTGGTGCAACCATTCATTAATCAAACAACCTAATCAATTTAATTGATGGAGAGACAGGGCAGCGGTGGGATAAAGGCATTGTCAGAGTACTAGGTCAGTTCCTCGGACGATGAAGACCTAAAGCCAAATACATAAATATACATATTTAGCATATGTATTTAGCATGAATTGACGCAATATGAGATTGTAGATCTGATATTTTTGAATAGCCAAATTATAAAACCAGTAAGCCGTCCTAAGGGCGAGAATCAACCTCGCCCTTTAGGCAAGACAATATGTCCATATATGGGCATTCCCAGATATGGGCTTAACATTGATTATATCAGGGATCTCCATATGTGGGCATAAAAGGGACAAGGACGGAATTCATTTACAAGTGTGACTTGCATCGCGACAACCACACTGTATCATGAGACTGATACAACATTTCCATATATGGGCATTCCCAGATATGGGCCTAATATTGATGACATCACGGATCTCCATATGTGGACATAAAAGGGACAAGGATGGAATTAACTAGCAAGTGTGGTTGCCGTGACACGAGTCAATTCTGTCTCGGCCATATATGGAGCGTGAAATGAGGTGTGGGTATGCGTGTGACATCATCATCATACCAGGAAGTTATGCGGGAACACCTACTGAGTGGCAAAAAAACTACTTTCTGGCATTGAAATCCAAACATCCAAACAGAAAAGTCCCGTCTGATTGTGACATTAAACAACGTTAAACTCACTTTGCCACTCGATTTGAAATTTACTTTGTGCATGCGCATATCCTCTATAATGCTTTTTTAGCTCAAAGCTAAAATGTCACGGATGCTTCCCTGGGTTTCTATGAGTCGAGGGGATCTGCGAAGCCGAGCAGAGTCAAACACAAAGGCTCTACTAACTCCTGCGATGCTGATCAATGACACAAGGGCATGTAATATGACATATATTATGATGTGACGCTATGCCAGAGCCAGCCAGGGGAGCGTATAAGTGTGGGGACAAATCACCTGTGAAAGCCCCATCAGCGTTTAGATTGTGTGCTTAGTTCAGCAGAGCCGTCTGCCAAGCACCGAGAGCTCGTTCCACGACTGCTTATCGACTTCTGGAGCCGCCCATCCAAAGCCCCCCATTTCAATTTCCAATTACACCACACTTATGTGTTTTAGCGCAATGCAAACGCCATTTGTTTCGGCGTCGGGAAAGGAAAGAGAAACGCCGGCTCTCCGTCTCCATCGTCTTGGGAAGGAGGCGCCGCGTGCAAATGAGCCGCAGAAATCTCATTACGCCAAAGTCTATATGTTCAAATATTAAGTCATTTGAGACGGGAACGCATTCCGTGTCACTCAAACCACTTTAACCATTATTTCATGCTTTAAAATATCAGATATACAAGCTCAGTGCCGCTGCGAGCTTGTAGATCTGATATTTTTTGAAGAATCGGGATTTCTTTTTTTTTTTTTGCAAATCTTGAATATATCTCAATTAAAGCGGTGTGAATGTGTAACGCAAATCTTTCTTTCCCAGGGTTCCTGGAACGGGGGGGGGGCCTGCGATCAAATATATAATTCAAGGGTCCTTGACTTGAAAAGGTTGAGCACCACTGATATAGAAACAGTTTTTTTCAGTAAACCATCAGGATTTAGAAGACACTTTTATGTATTGTTCAGGTCTTAGTGGGTTAACTGTCGCAGTATCTATCTGTCCCGAGGCAGTCACTCACGACTGTTCCGTGGTGTCAAGGCAGAGGGAGTTGAAGAAAAGACGCAGGGAGCAGAGTTTTACCAACGCAAAACAAAGGAACCACAGACACAGAGAGAGACAGCGGAGGAAAAATTAACCAGAGACAGACATCACACAGGTTGTCCAATGATCCGTAGGTCGGTGGTTCGAATCCCGGCTCATCCTGTCCAACATGTGGAAGTGTCTTTGTGCAAGACACTGAACCACACATTGCCTCCAGTGAGTCGGTCGGTGTCAGCTTTGCCACCGTTGGTGTGTGGATGTGGGAAGTGAGGACGCTGGCGTCGACTGTTCGCCGCTTCAACTCCCAATGTATGAATGAATGGACCGTTGTAAAGCGCTTTGAGTTCGCAACTTGCTTGGAAAAAGACTAGAGGGTCATTTTAGTTAGAGTTTGATTGGACCTTGTACAACCAAAACCATCAGGAAATGGAGAAAATAATGTTTGCCATGTAGCTATTATTTTAGTCACAAGCTTCTTGTTAATTCAGAACGAGCTCAGTGGCTTTGTGGTTAGAGTGTCGGGGGTTCGATTCCCCGGCCGGGGGTCATAATACCAAAGACTGAAAAATGGGACCCAATGCCTCCCTGCTTGACACTCAGCATCAAGGGTTGGATTGGGGGGTTAAGTCCCTGTGACATCAAGCTGCCTCACGCTACAGAAACAGAATCAGAATCTCCTGACTGCAGAGGTGCGAATCAAAGATTCAGTTTGGGTATAGTACAGTATATACCACTCTATGCTACTAAACATCTACAGTACGTTTCCCCCTGTCCTGTCACCTCAGACCAGGGTCGAACCAAAGTGACAAAACAAGAAGAAAAAAAAAATAACTGTCAACTCTCCGGCTCCCCTTCCCTTCCCTTCTCCCAAATGTTCCACCACAGGATAGTATTGTAAATCGCGATTTCTTTTGTCACAATAATCGTGATATGACATTTTCATATCGTCCCATCCCTAGTGAGGGGTGCAGCGGCGTCAGTTCAGAAAAAGTTAAGGTATGGCAACAGCGTGCGAGGGACACCAGTCATGTTGCCATACCTTAGCAACATGCAGATGAAAAGTACATTTCAATATTTCCCCCTGTAGCCAAGCTATGGCAGCTGCATACCCCTGCCATACCCAATTGACGCCCCTGGAGGGGTGGCTGATACAGTTGTCCCGGCAGCAGCATGGCATATCATGTCCCCTCCTCCTCCTCCCCCCCCCCCCCCCCCCCTCCAAAAAAAAAACATGATTCATTTTTCTATTACGGGGCGATGATGAGTGTGTGTGAAATGAGGTATATAATCAATAGCATAGGTTTGTAAACAGCAGCCGCCGCACACTCCAGGGAGAATGTGTTTTCTTTGGTGAAAATGAGACGCCTGCCTGACGCGTGCGTGCGTTTAGTGTACGTGCGTTTGTGTGTGTGTGTGTGTGTGTGTGTATGTGCGCGCACGAGGTGACGAATACTCGTCCAACGATGTTTACAAGGGCGATTTAGGGGAGAACAAAGTCCCAGGCCTTCTCTCTGTAACAGCCTAGGGCAGGATATAAACACACACCAAGAACTGGAAACTGAAGCAAATCTGGATATACATCCATAATTAAATAATTGGAAATATTCTCTGGGTGCAGATGTAGATTATGTGATTTAATTTAATTCAAATAATAACAAAATGGGTTAGGGTTTTGACCCGTGCAGGATTCTGCTGCATAGTACCGTGTTCTATTTGTCTGTCATTCTATGTTATATGAGTTGAAAAAAGGACCCCAATTGAAAAAAGCCCAAAAGCTTCTTGAGGTGTTTATCCTTTTAGTTGACCTTGTACCAGTGAAATGTACTGCAATTTAGCATTTAGGCATTTAGCAGACGCTCTTAAATCCAGAGCAATTTACAATAGCAAGGGCATCAATATAAATACATCAAATGGAAAGAAATAGTAGGCAAATCTAAGAAGAATAGGTAGACCAAGAATTAAAAAAATAATAATAATGTTATCTCAATTACATGTATGGTCATTGAGGGAAGACAAGTGCTACGGTAAGTGCTATGGGCTAAGATGAGTCTTCAGACCACGGCGGAAGCTAGCGAGTGAGTCAGCTGTTCCAAGTTCTGCAGTACTGTATTGAAACCCAGGCACGTGCACACATAGACATCAACGGGGCTTGATCCCCTGCCCTTTTACCTGTCTGTAAAAAGGTGCCTGCTCTCCAGACCATGAATGCAGTTTTTACTATGGTGATAGAAATACAAATATCCTCTTTCCATGCCGTACCTGAAGGCAGCATTCAAGAAAATGTCCTTGTCCAAACTCTCCTGAACTTGAACGCAGCATCTTATGTTGAAAGAATTGCCCTCTCCGTGTAGAAATCCATGCCATACGCCACATCTCCAGTATTGACTTGATAATGGTTAGTTCAGTGTGGTATCAAGTATCAAAAATAGCCGACCTCCAAGCTCACAACGCGTCGCGCTGACGCGTTGTGAGCTTGGAGGTCTGCTATTTTCAATATTATCACCAAAAGGCCCTTTTAGAAATTTCAGCCCCTGCCTCTCTAACATTCTCTGCACGTCCTAAAGTCTTCAATCAATCAATCAATTAACAATGCGTGTGCATACAGTACTTACATAGAGCTGTGCGCGCAGCCTCTCGTCCTCCGCGCTGACCCTCTCCCTCATCACAGCCGTCTCCAGGGTCTCGTGGGTCATCGCCCGCTCCACCGCCAGGATGCGGCTCACCTCGTCCTGGACGCTGGCGTCCGCCTCGGCCCGCGCCAACGCTGCCACCAGGGCCTTCTCCTGGGCAACCCTGGAGCAGGGGCACACGTATACATTTATTTCTTGAGTCCACATTTACAAAATACATTACACGTATTGGTGGGCGATATGGTGATAAATAACGTTGAGACGATACTATGTCTCCACAAAATGACTTTTCAGAGATCCTATATATCGTGATACAATGAGGGAGCCTTATAGAAAAGATCATGTTGGATTGCTAATACAGAGATTCATTGCAGAATCCATTTGAACCTGCATTTTGGTCTAAATCAGTAGTTCTCAGACTAAATGTCAAGGTCTCCCCTTAACTCTGACCCTTACGGGTCCATTTGGTTCCATTTGTATAATGTCAGAGTTACATGCTTGTAAGGGTCAATTTAGTCCCTGGACCCCACTTTTAGGTCCACTGGTCTAAATGGTCTGTTACTCCTTTTTCTCTTAGTTTTTGTCAGGTGGTTGAACTGTTAAGTAACTTGACAAATAACCATCAAAACCAACATGAAAAAGAATTGTGATAAGATCGTGTATCGTGATACAACTTGGAAAATATTGTGATAAAGTATTTTTTTCCATATCACCCACCCCTAATTACAAGGGGCACACATATGTGTTTCAGTTGCTTCTGATGCCCCACACACTTGAAACAACATGAGTCTCAGTTCAGTAACTGAATCCAAACAAGTCCACAGAATTGTAAACCCGCCATCAGCCAAGCACCACCAGAGCCTGAACATGGTGGATATTAGAGAATGAAACAAACACACATTTGATGCCTGCATGGATTTTAACAATATCGTAGAGGAATCTGGTTGTGTCACCCCCATTCTAGACAGAAAAGAAAATATGTTTGGAACAAGTTGAGAACACTGGTGTCAGAGGAGATGAAGCAGGTGAAAAGTCTGTTGTAAGCTTAATTGTTTTAGCTTTATTCATAGAATGAATGGTGTCATTTTGAGAATCCATCATGAGACAGATGAGAGTGGTATCATCATAAAAGTGAATGGATCAATGGCGCGCACGCACACGCACGCACACACACACACACACACACACACACACACACACACACACACACACACACATCAGTGGTTCTTCTTCTGTGGCACCCTGGTCTAGGAGTGTACACGTTTTCTGAAAAATCACCCCCAAAATTGACATTTTTTAAAATAATGTTTGACACATATTGTCTCTAATGGGGGTCCCTGGTACAAAACATTTGTTGGTGGGGGTCCGCGGCCAAATATATATCATTTTGAGGGTCCTTAATATATATAAAAAAACAGACCCCCTGTTGAATAGTTCCCCTTCTCTAAACTCAACACGTCCTTGGTTCTCCACACCAAGCAGAAAGATGAAAACGTTTTTCCAAACCAATGCCAGTAGTACGTCCACAATCGTCTAAGGCCAAAAGGTAAAGAATAAAGAGCTCTCGGCTTTAACATTTCAAACCCGTCTCGTATTCTAAGCCCAACAGCCTGCAATGAAAGGCAGTTTGGAGGACAAACTATGAGTGTAACTTTACCACACAAAGACGCAGGATATGCCAGCTGTTTGCTGCAGACCGCTTTACTGCTTTATCTGGAGCTGTTGCTTAGCAACACCATCCCTGCACCACAACGTCTCTCTCTGAGTCCGAGCTGTGGTGTAAAGTAACTAAGTACTTTTACTTTAGTACAATTTTGAGGTATTTGTACTTTACTTTAGTATTTCCAAATTCCAATACTTTTACTTCTACTCCACTACATCTCGGATCCAAATATTGTACTCCACTATTTGAAAACTTAATTAGTTTTAAGCTTTCCACTTTAGTCCTATTTTATACCTAGGCTATTTGAGAATAGCCGATCTACAAGCTCACAACGTGTCGCAACGTTGCGAGCTTGTAGATCTGCTATTTTCAAACATTGTTTCCATTAATGTTGGTACTTTAAGTACATTATGATGCCAATACTTTCGTACTTTTACTCAAATACATTTTGAATTCCGGACTTTTACTTGTAACAGAGTATTTCTATAGTGTAGTACTTATGTCAAGTAAGACATGTTAGTACTTTTTCCACCTCTGAGTCCGAGTGAGTGAGTGAGTGAGTGAGTGAGTGAGTGAGTGAGTGGAGTGAGTGGAGTGAGTGGAGTGAGTGGAGGGAGGGAGGGAGGGATGGATGGATGGATGGATGAATGGATTAATTGATTAATTGATTAATTAATTAATTGATTAATTGCTACCGCCAGTTACTATCAAAACCTCCACCGGCTGTCAGTCAGTCAGTCTGTCCGTCACACGTCACATCACACTTTTTCCCTACTCATCACAACTCCACCGTTGCCCCATCCATGCCAAACTTTGCACACACACACACACACACACACACACACACACACACACACACACACACACACACACACACACACACACACACACACACACACACACACACACACACACACACACACACACACACACACACACACACACACACACACACACACACACACACACACACACACGGCCCTCTTCTAGCGCCACCATGAGGCCGATTCTTACAAAACACATTTTTGGACACTGCTCCTAGAGATGTTGCACCCTGTGTTCTAAAGAGTTGTGTCACTCCAGAGGGTCAGATAACAAAATCCCTGCTGCATCTTTATACAACTTGACATGACATCACCGCAGATCGTTAGGAGGACATGACTCACAAAACATATTGATGCTGTCGGGTTTTTTTTTTTAGTTTTATTTTTTTTTAGTTTTTATGATTGACTAAACATGAACAAATGCTAGATCGTCAACCTAATTCACCCCCCAATGTCATCATCATAATCATCATCATCGTCGTGAAAGGTGAGGAGGGAGGGAGGTGAATGTGTGTGTGTGTGTGGGGGGGGGGGGGTGAAGACAAAGGGTCTGAGAGAGGTGGCATGCTACGTTGTTTGACCCTGAGGAACAGAGAGAGAGAGAGAGAGAGAGAGAGAGATGGAAAGAGAAAGCAAGAGAGAAATGGAAAGAGAGGTTGAGAGAAAGAGAGCGATGGAGGGAAAGAGAGAGAGACAGTCTAATAGCCTGCGAACGTCAGCACACTCCATCCATCACTGAGTCTCTCTCTCTGTCTCTCTCTCTCTCTCTCACCATTGAACAATAGAACTAACAGTCACACAGTAATAAAACCATGTGCGCACTATAGCATTTTTGCGCAGCAGTTTTACGAATGACACCTGTAAAACAATAAAATGTTTTTTTGTTTAGCCACAAGTCGCCTAGAGCTGAAAGATAGGTCTATAATCCTACACAGAAGTTAACAGTAGATTAATTAAAAGTAGGCTACATATAGTCAACGTGTTTCTTGACAGCTTGTATATCTGCTATTTTCCGGTGCCTCAAGCCAACCAGCGACCAAAACGACAATCTTTTTTTAATATAATTTTAAGACCAATCATAAAAAATTAAATAAATGAATGATAAAACTCAACATCCATGTCTGACATTCTACTATACTACACCGATTGAGTTATTTGTACTTTACTTGAGTAATTCCAATTTCCAGTACTTTTACTTCTACTCCACTACATCTGGGATACAGATATTGTACTTTTTACTTGATTACCAAATCTCCATCATTTTGCTGGGGACCACCTGGAAACCCCTCAAGGACCACTGGTGGTTCCCGGACCATTGGTAAAAAAAGTTTTTGAAGTTAAGAAGTTTTAAAAATGTAGGCTATTTATTATTATTTTACAAACGTATATTATTACAAAACATCGGTTAAAGATCGGCAATCGTTCAAAAAATATGGCATTGGTCGGGCTCTACTTTTTACTCCACTACCGTTGGCTTCGATGCAATCCTTGGCAGTAAAATGGCTTTATCTCGGAATTTATCTCCAGATGGTGTCGTTTTTTTCACCGGCCCGTAACTAAGTGACGGACAGTAGCGTTAACAATCTTTCTTTTCTCGGTGAAATAAGACATGTTTGATCGATTACATGGCACTAAATGTATAATACTAGTAAGATGCCCAATTCTTGGCCATCTGGCCAGTGATGTATATGGTACCAGTTACCCATATATGGAGACCCCTGCATGATAGTCAACAATGTTACGTCAAAACATGCCCAAATATGGGCATTACCAAATATGCGTTTGCCGCAGAAAACAACAGTAAGTGATCAAATATAATTAATTGTCAGTGCATTTTCTACCGCACAGAATCAAGCAGCACAGATTGATACCAGGTGCTCTGAGCCTTTGATTACACAGCGGCCTGTTAACGAGCTTAGCGGTTGTAATGTATGGCAGTGGTCTTCAACGTTTTCAGGCCAAGGACCCCTTAGTCGAGAGAGAGATGAAGCAGGGACCCCCACAACCTGTTCATAGATTATAGTTTCATAGTTTTACATCGAGATCATCAGTGTATTTTGGATTTACTGCTTACATTTGCTGTTACTGATATTTCTGGGGACTGCCCCTACGTCTGAAATCTCATTAGAACAAATTTAGTTAGGGTTAGGTTTAGGCATAGTTTTACTGAGGTTAGGGTTTGGGTTTGGGTTAGGTTTAGGCATAGTTTTACTGGCGTTAGGGTTAGGTTTAGGCATAGTTTTACTGACGTTAGGGTTAGGTTTAGGCATAGTTTTACTGACGTTAGGGTTTGGGTTAGGTTTAGGCATAGTTTATAGTTTTACTGACGTTAGGGTTAGGTTTAGGCATAGTTTTACTGACGTTAGGGTTAGGTTTAGGCATAGTTTTACTGAGGTTAGGTTTAGGGTTAGGTTTAGGCATAGTATTTTTCAACAGTGCACCAGATTCTGACTAATGGGATGTAGGAACAATGATATTTGGGACCAATGCCATGGCACCCTATTTCTTGCTTCAAATATTTAGAGAGTTGGGGTAGATGGAAAAAAAAATAACTCATCGAATATACAGTGCAACTCAGGTTGGTTTTACTAAGCCAAGTGGTTGAACTGAAGTGATATTGATGAATTCCAAATCATTACATTACACATCCCAGAACATTACATCCAAAAAAAAAAACATGAACTCAGTGTGAGGAGAAGAACTGGGAAAAGCGCAGCGAAGCAGTCAGTCTGGCAGGAGAAAACTCTCTCCTCCTCAACTTGCCAAAATGCCCCCCCACACACAAGTGCTAGCCCAAGCAAAGCCTGCTATCTCTATGGCAGGATGCTATCTGTCTGGCTGACTGACTCGCCCCGCTATTGCTTTCTGATCATTACTGCCTCGTCGTGGGGATATTGGAACCATTTCTCATACGGGCCGTGGGAAGATTGGCATTGTGGAGAAGAGAGAGATAGTTTGAAAAAATAGAGTTTGAGAAAGAGAGAGTGCCGCATACGGATGGAGGAAGGGAAAAAAAAATAGATCTTTTCTTTTGGGAGGATAAGAGGGTGATGTTTGCTCAGAGAGAGAGAGAGAGAGAGAGAGAGAGAGAGAGAGTATAACCCATTGAGTCCACAAATGTCTTCTAAATCCTAACAGTGTTCTTAAAAACGTGTCGCTATATCAGTGGTGCTCAAACTTTTATATCTGTGGCCACCGACACCCCATCTCAAAGTGTATTGTTCCAGAGCAAAGATTTAAGACTTTAAAACACTGGCTTTAAAAGAACATATACAATGAGTGTATGTGTTCAAAAGATCTGCACACATAGTCACGATTTGACAGATCTAGCACCAAGTGACGCGCTACGAGCTTGTACATCTGTCATTTTTGGATAGCCAGAAGTAGGGAAGGGACAATAAGCGAAACACTCACGATAATCGTATTGTGGAGATTTAATTTATCGTGATATCGTCCTCCGTCATGCACTGGGATCAATTCACCTTTTATTTGCCGAGATGCATATCCGGTATCATTTTAAACCCTCAATGATTTGTAAAAGGTACTTCTAATAGTACTTGATACAGTCTTTTTTTTCCACTCTCTATCAAATGTCTTTGCCAAATAATAGCCGATCTACAAGCTCACAACGCGACAACATTTGGCATATGTTCCGCCCCATGATAAGGGATTTTGATTATCGCGAGAATATCGTAAATCGCGATTTCTTTTGTCACAATAATCGTGATTAGAAATTTTCATATCGTCCCATCCCTGGCCAGAAGTATAAAATAGCGGCTTAAGTGGTTAAAATGCAATAAAAAGGCACAGGCACATTCCCGTCGTAGATGGGATAATCCTTGTGCTGTGTGTGTGTGTGTGTGTGTGTGTGTGTGTGTGTGTGTGTGTGTGTGTGTGTGTGTGTGTGTGTGTGTGTGTGTGTGTGTGTGTGTGTGCGAGAGCAGCCTGGCCCTGTGAAACCTGTGTTTTGATGAGTCAGTGTACGGGACCGGGGAGATGAAAGAGCTGGGATGGAGACAGGAGCAGATAAAAGGAACAGCCAGAGAGTCATGGAGCTGCCGTTAACGCTTCAACACCGGGAAATCATCTGTGTATAAACCTCGTATCTCCAAGTTTCAAATTTGTAATTTTTTCTTTTCGCAAAGCAGAGCCCTGCTTCATCACACAAGGCCTTCGCACAAAAGTAGTGAAAACAGCAGATCTACCAGCACACAACGCCTCGCACCGCGAGGCGTTGTGTGCTTGTAGATCTGCTGTTTTCACTAGTTTAGTTCGTTTTTTAAATGATAAATACAAAACAAACGCTTTTGGACATACAAGGTTTCCACCCGACAACGACGATATATTAGAAGCTCATTGCGCGTCACAAAGCTTGTACACAGTTGGATGGGCTGTTTTTGGTTAAGTCTTGAAAATGGGTGCAAATACGTTTTTCTTTTCTTTTTTTTAACCACTTTAACATTATTTTACACTTTATCTTCTACTCTTCATAAACAGCAGATCGTAGCGCGGCACAAAGTGAAGATTTTTAAGATTTTAACTCAAATCTTTGCGTCTTTCGGGGTGTCTGGCATAAACTTGAGATTGGATGGCCAATCACAATATATCATTGTGGGGATTCTTGACATGAATAAAATGTGAGTGCCACTGAAACATACGTTGTTTCGGGAAAACCGTTTAGAAGGCATCTAAACGGGCCCTCGGGTCTCAGTGGATTAATTTGAAGAGGGAAAGGGAACTGCTGCCATTGTGTCCATGGAATGCAATACCCTTTTCAGCTACAGATGACCTTGAGTGCTTCAGTACGTGAGAATGCATCGCTTACTTTGGGGGGGGGTCCTTAAAGGCTGACGGGGAAGATTAGAGGCTGCTGCACTTTATGATAGCTTTATGGACAGACAGCATGGCTGAGGAAATGCTGCAGGCAGTGCAGGGTCAAGTGTGTAATGTGTATTAACACTTTTGCTGCTTCTTACTTTGAGGGGATGCATTTTCCTTGCTGCCGCACCGCTTCCTCCATAGGCCGCAGCTATTATTTTGAAGGGCCAGGCGGGGTTGTTTTTGCGCCGATGGATTTTCACTTTACTTCCTTCAACGTTTACCCCATCTAGTCACGTGACAGTCTGTTGACATCAAAGTGTCATGGCGGCCGCCATCCGAGTGCAGACTGAGCTGTAAAAACGCCAGCCTTGGGATCAAAATTTATTTTTTCCGAGTAAATGAAGTCTCTTTATGGGAAGATCAATGGATTTGCTATGGAGGAGCTTCGCTTCGCGTGCACGGCCAACGTGCGTTGTAAACAATTAGCGGACATTACCGACGTGGAATGGACAGCCGAGACGTACAGTAGGTAATAATAGTTTTAATGTATTTACAGTAACAGTGACGAGGTGGTTTGTCAACGGCGTCATGGTTTTAACCCTTTCATTGACGAGCTGACATGTCAACAAGAAGCAGCAGAAGTGTTAAAGGGATCCCTGGCTAATACGACAAATATGCCTTAATACATTATAATTGTCCTCTATAAATAAAATGTAAAATTAAAAACACCTTAATTATTTTATTTCTCCTAGGAATAGCTAATCTTTCACTCAATAGGGGAAATGCCTGTCTCATGTTGATGATGTCATAAATGTAATTTGTGATTTATCCCTATGGAATTTATGAAATGCATGTGCAAATAAAAACAAAGGTAATACTACCTATGGTTAATATGAGCATCAAATCAATATTTCAAATGTGTTTGTGTTTTTAGTTTTTTTTGGACATGCATGCCATAAAGATGACACATGACATTTATGACATCATCAACTTGCGACAGGCATTTCCCCTATTGAGTGAAAGATTCGCAATTTCTAGAAGAAATGAAATATTTAAGGCGTTTCTAATTTGACATTGTATTTATAGAGGACAATTATAATGTATTAAGGCATATTTGTCGCATTAGCCAGGGATCCTTTTAAGGTTAGGGGGCAGGCAGGCAGGCAGGCACGCACGCACGCACACACAAGAGGTGTGCCCCTTTAAACTCTAACACTTTCCTCTCTCCCTCTCTCTCTCTCTCTCTCAGCCCAGAGACCTCAACTGTTTGTCCATTAATATGTGGTGTCATCCAGCTGTCATCTAAGGTCCCTGCCCTGGCGTCTCAATAGGCTTCCGTCAGGGCCGATGTGTTGTGACAGCTTTGGCACCCACACAACAGTACAGTACAGTTCTGTACGGTTACGGGCCCGCCCGCCCGGCCCACTACAAAAGGCCTTTAAAAGGCCTCATGCAATATTGATGTCAGGATAATGTCGGCTGAACACTGGCCATGAATTTTTCATCGAGGAGTATAAAGCCCCTTCCCCCTAATACTCGCTTGTACGTGCGGGCGCGCACTTACGTGTCTGACTGCTGTGGAATGCTGGGAGGAGATGGCTGAGAGAAAATAGGCAGGTTATTATTTTTTTTGGTTTTACACTTGGGTTGTTCGTCAGTACTGAAGTACAGGGTTTCTCAAAGTGGGTGCCGTGATCAGGCAAGTCCAGGGGTGCCTCAGAATGCTTTATTTCACCACAGTTTAACCACTTATACTGAGTAGAACTGTAGTCTCCACTGTACTTGGTGAGATCTTTTTCAGCCTACGGTACAACCAAGCTAGTCTCATCAACAAAAACAGCAGATTTACAAGTTGACAACACGTCACGTTGTGTGACGCATTGTGAGTTTGTTGCGACTGTCAGGGAGCAGTTAGTATCAAAACCTCCACCTCATGCCCGTCACACCTCATGTCACGCTCATGTCCTGTCATGTCTGTGAAAGCCAAAGGGAGGCAGCACAGAGCTATGTGAGTGAGTGTTAAAGCAGCCACACAAGGACGACACCTTCCACCAGACTGAGTACACCAAGCGTCGTAAGGAAGTTTAATATCCCCCGCATTTTGCCACGGAACTGTTGTGCCAACTGTGACAACGACTAGTTTGTGTTGTATTTAGAAGCTCTATAGACCTGAGGGTCGCTAATCGCCATTAGGGTGGGTTACTTGTAGATCGGCTATTTTTGGTGATCGTTGCCCCCAGGATAGGGATTAAAGTACAAGTTATGGAAACAGGTTTTCCTGGTGACATGCGGTATCTTAGGGGGAAAGATTTACATAAATGCAAGCCTTAAGGCCCTTTTCCACCGGCAGCGATAACGATGACGATAGCCATAAAATAAACAAACCACATCGTTGTTGATCCTAACTATGTAGTTGTCGGCTATCGTTGTCTTTATCGGTGTTGGGTGGATGCTGCCGATCCACTTCAATTTA